>NW_018404814.1:501434-666182 GCF_002113885.1 Mizuhopecten yessoensis | reverse complement strand
GATGTCTTTAGTTATAGCTGTATTAATGAAAGGTTGATGTCTTTAGTTATAGCTGTATTAATGAAAGGTTGATGTCTTTAGTTATAGCTGTATTAATGAATGGTTGATGTCTTTAGTTATAGCTGTATTAATGAAAGGTAGATGTCTTTAGTTATAGCTGTATTAATGAAACGTTGATGTCTTAAGTTATAGCTGTATTAGTGAACGGTTGATGTCTACTTAATATTGTAGAATTGTAGATTTATTAGTAATGATTGACATTTACTTAGGAGGTAGATATATCCCATCTTCATATGACCTGGCCTGTTGAGAGATTGTGAAACCTTATACAAAACAATTAGTAATAGATGTCTGCATGCTTATTATAGAACAATTATAGATTTGGAAGAGACACTAAATACAGTTTTGATTTTTTCATGTTGCATGTTCTGGGTTAATGCATATTTGCAAAGTGTTTGTGGTTCTAAGTATACATAGTGAAGAAATGCATTCATTTTTGAGGAAGTCATAGAAATCTAGGTCAGTTGTTTTGCTAACATTTTGCTGTGAATAGCATGCCCTATAATATAGTTTATTTAGTAGTCTAACTTGGTATAAACCAACAACATCGCATATAGCAAACAGTCAGGCTAGACTTTTTCACACTGTTATCAAAATACTAGTGGTGTATTTCTCTAGCTCTATGTCAAGTGACTTATGTTGTAGAATTTTCTGAATGGAAATTAAGTTGTTTGTGAAATATATTTCTTTTAAAAAGTGATAAATCTTGACAAGTTTTCACTTTTTTTTCTAGACCGTCAGTCCTGTAAAAGATGATGTCAAGCCAGACATTACCCCAACAGTCAATGACATGTTAGAAGGTCTCATCGATGAAGTGATTCGCTCTGTCGACACTCAACCATCAGTGCCTAGCGTCGTTCTGGATACTTTCAATGACGTCATCCAGGAAGCTCATCAGGAGGCGGAGAAAAAAGACCAAGAATCTCAAAATGACCAACAAGAAGATGCAGAAACGAGTTATGAAATAACTGATATTGATGACGCTTTACAAGACGAGGAGGAAAAAGAACCAGAAAAGAAAAAATCACCTGGGCACAAAATGATCATTGACATATCTACCGGCAAAGCCAACAATGTAGAAATTAGAAAAGTTGCAGGAAATGCATCTTCAACAACACAAAATACTAGTAAAGAGAAAGTAGAAATAGAAATTCAAGAGGTGAGGGTCACTCTAGGTGACGACGACAGTGCAGTTCAGACAAATTTAGATAGCAATAAAGACGATGCCTCAATCACAATTAATGGCCAGCCAGTTCCGTCGGCAGGAATGGTGGTCGGTAACGGTTTTGCCGTGCCTGTAAGCGAAAGTGGGAATAAAGAAATGGAAACAAGTGCTGTGATCCCACAGACAGATCTAGATACATTTGAAACCAAAAATGTCAAAGATTCCAAGAACCGTAATATAGCACAGGTTGATGATGACGCACGTTCAGACGCGGGTAGCGTAACCACAGTGGATAGCAATGAGGATGTTCATAGGACCACTACAACCCGACCTCCTAAGTCACATATACGAACAAGAGGGGTAAGTTCTTAGCTTTAAAGGCCAAATCCAATATGATCATATTGCAGTAAAAGGAACAGTTATTAGTTATAAGCGTTAGTCCATGTGTTTTTCAATAATTATTAAAAAATTAACTTTAAAAAAACCCATTTTCGTGTTAATTGCTTTTCCGCATAAAACTTTTTGAAAATTATATCATTTAATTAAATGATTGCCAATTTTCAACATGTTTATTTAATCAGTTCAGATTTAGTGATATATAGTAATCAAGACAAGAATTAATATGAGTTTGCTGTGAGAGTGAAGCTCTACCCTAAATTTGCTAAGACTGTACTGCACCCTATACGGATCAAAGCTGAAATTGGGTTGAATAATTTTAGTACGATTGCAAAATGGATATATATTTTTAAGAGCTAGATGAATTCTTGTCATCCAGAGTAGACTGGTTATTCCTTGAAATCGTAAAATTGAACTCTCTCTGGCGTACATGTACTTTATACGAAACATTACAAAAAACATTTTCCTGATCAGTCTACAGATTTTATATTTCTGTTGGTGGTTGATTTCTCTTTATTATAATTATTCATCGATATGATTGAGGACACCTGATGTAATTTTTCACACGAACTTTGCAGAAATATATATTCCTCAAAAATCGAAAATAGGTCTTTGCCTGTTAAAGTTGTGACCCACGCTATACAAACTATATATATCATTATTCATTGTTATGATTGAGGGGACCTGATTTTATTTTCACACAAAGTTTGCAGAAATATAATTTCTCAAAAGTCGAAAATTGATCTTTGCCTTCTGTAGTTGTGACCCAAGCTATATCAAGGTTTATTGTTCAAGTTTATATTTACCTTTTTGTTTTTTCAGGACGCTAAAAGTCACTATAGAACACTAACGAAGACTAGAAAGTACATGCGAGACGGCGTGGAGGTGGTCAGTACCACTCAGACGGTCATTGACACCGGGGAGCTAAACAAGAGACGAGAAGAGTTCAACTGCAGGTACGGCAACATATTTATTGCATGACTCATCAAAAATTTATTATGGCATGTTGTAGTTACAGTACAGTGAATATTTCGGCAATCTGATTAAAACCAGATCATCAATACCACTCCGATGCTCTACTTTCCAGTCAAAGTCTTTGATTTAAACCAGATCTTTAATTCCACTCCGATACACTACTTTCCATTCAAAGTCTTTGACTTAAACCAGATCTTTAATTTCACTCCGATACACTACTTTCCATTCAAAGTCTTTGATTTAAACTAGATCTATAATTCCATTCTAATATTCTACGTTCCAGTCAAAGTCTTTCTTTGAACCAGAATCTGGTCTTTCTTTGATTAGAACATACAGTATCGAAGTAGAATTAAAGATCTGGTTTTAATCAAGATTGATATTTCAGATTTAAAGCAATCACATTGTCATAAGAATTATCTACCTTGTGACATACACATTGGTAGGTCAAGTTGGTTCAAGTTATCCTGACTTACAGAAAAAAACTTTTTAATGCTAATTCTTCTGTCTTTACTGGTAAAGATGAAATATACGACATACATATTTTTTAATGTTTCAAATTGTGTATTAGCATCTCCAAGTGTTGTTTTCTGTAAAAGGGAATGTATGGACCATCAACCACACATACCCCCTCCAGAATAAAANTTCATTACGTATTAATTTAATCAGTTTGTCGTTACTGGATTTTGAATTTCTCGTCAGATTAGTTATTGAATAATACAGACAAGACATGGATTTCGTTATTTTGACATGCATACACATAGAATCGTGCATCTCTTTAAGGGTGACATTAGGTAATCACTATCCAAGAGGAAAGATTCTTATTTAACACTTGATTTGCAGAGTGTTTGGCGACTTAAGAATCTCTAACCCAAGGGTTGAGATCCATCATCTTACCCGCCATTAGTGGGAGAATGGTTCTGTCTCCGTTACTTGGTCGGCCCTGATATATATTTAATGTTGATGTATTATTATGTGTTACATCAATGTATTATTGACATGACATCATTCAATTGTTACGCCTGGGAAATCACCTCCTCTCGACCTGAGGATGTGATAAGGATATCTTATACTGAAAAATGTGTGGATACACCTGTCCAGCATAAGAGTAAACTCTGTGAATTTATGCACAATAATTTGGTGGAAAACTGTCATCCTCTTATATAGCTACAGATTTAGAGATGTCTTTTACATGCTTTAAGAAACTGGAAAAACAACAGTTTCAGACTGCTCTATAGTGAGTCCTGTGGCTTATTCGGGTATATTCGAGTATAAATGGCGGACCTGCAAATGTTTATGCAGGCCTTGAAAGGCTTTGTCCAGACTCACCTGAAAGCAGCATAAGATTACTAGGTCTGACCTTATTTCATAAACGAACAACTCTTGACAGTCCAACCATTTGAATTGTGATAAGCAAAAGTGGCTCGGATGACATTTTAAAGCAGGCAGGAAATACAGTGAAATCTGTCAAATCCAACATTGATTGATTGGAGAATGTCATCACAGTTGACCTGTCTTTGCTGTCCTGTGAAGGTAAAAACTATCAATATTCAGCTTTTAGTGAATGGAACTACAGGTAAAATCAGTCCTTGTATATCGTACATACTAGAGAAAGGAAGTGACCTGAATTGTTTGGTTGGAAAATACATACATTATGGGAGTTGTTTCCCTTTGATAAAAAAACATAAATTTTCCAAAATTTGGATTTGCCATAAAACAGACGGAGACATCCAGCATTGTTGTTTGATGACCGTGGAGACGAAACTTCCAGACACATAGTAGACTTGATGGGAAGATTTCCACTGTCTGCATTCTCTATGCGGTAGACAAACTCAATGTCAGAAAGAATTAAATCGTAAAACAGTGAACGCTGACTCTGCTGATAATCTTGCGAGATCCCCCTTTCTTTCTTCTTAATAGTTGCTTTATATGTACCATGTTTCATTGCAAAACCGTTTTATGATAACAAGATGTTGCTTAACAGCAGGTGTCGACGTTGAGTGATTAGTACCTAAAATCACCTATAGGTATATGGGAAATGAAATACCTAACATATGGCAAACAATGGAAAAACGACTGCAATATTACAATCGTGGATACATATTGTATAGCTGGCTGGTTCTTGCTAAAAGTGCTGGGCACTTACACTTATGCTTCATTTGGCTGCGGGAGCTGGACAGTGTTGAACATGAAACACAGACAAAATCAACATGGCCCCTAATACTGATCTGATATATGGTATTTCCTGGTCATTCGTATTTTAAAACAATTGTTTTTTTCCGTTAGGACACTCAATTAAAACATGCAAACGTCTCATTTTTCTGAGAGAAAATATTCTGAAAATTGTATTCATAGCATTTTTTGTTGTTGAAAACTTTCAGAAAGAATATAACAGATGTAATACCAAAATTGCTTCTGCAATATATTTTAAAATTTTAAACACATTGCCCAGTGTGGCTAACCGCAGCTGTTAAAATATATTTTTGTATGACTGCATTATATTGCTCTACTGTATAATTAGTCAATGATGCAATAATAAAAAAAATAACATATTTTTTTGAGGGGCTCTGGTTTTAGAAAAGAGTCTGAATAAATCCTGTTTTAAATTGTTAAAAAATTGTCAAATTTGAATATTGAAACTAGTTATGGAGTCGTTGTAGTTCATATGCACTTCATACTCTGTATACCTATTTTGTAATCACAGTTGCCACGTTTTGTTTGATTTCAAGTTGACACTTGCGTATAGCTGGTTCTTTACCTTCTTAACGACTTTCAGGAACACTTACATCAGCTAGGGTTCCAATTTGGAGTCTTGGAAGCTAAGCATGATAAAACAGCAAGCCTTTTACTGGGGAATTGTATATGTCTTGTCAAGGAGGAGAGGCAAACCAATTTAGAGTGGAGACATTTTCCTATCAGACACATTGTTCTCTGTATAAACAGTCGCTAGGGATTGATCTCTCGTAGACAATGCGACGGTGAATGGATTGGTTTAAGCATGCAAGATATTTTTTTAGACACGTACATTTTTGTCCAGAAGAATCCACTTTTCCTTCTTTTATTTTATCATTCTGCCATTTTTAGCTCACCTGGCACGAAGTGCCAAGTGAGCTTATGCCGTGGTGCGGCGTCCGTCGTCCGTCCGTCGTCCGTCCGTCCGTCCGTCCGGCGTCCGGCGTCAATATTTTACTTTAAACGACTTCTTCTAAATAACCGAAAGGCCTAGGGTGATGNGAAAGACTTTCATTGAAATGATTTAACAATTGAATTTTAATGTCAGTTGAATGCCAGAAAATTGGCAATGGAATTTTACCGAAATTCTGTCAGAGGCAGTTTTGAATGTTCAATGCAAATATAGATTTAAGACTTTTTGATAAAGAAAGTGTAATAATTTCCTTATCAGAAAGAAGTAAACGATTTAGATTGTTTGTTTTCAATGTTTATTAATTTCTTGGTCTATGCAGTGGAGTGAAGATAATCCTTTGTTCCCAGCAGAAGTGGCTTTATTTGGAAACAACTGGATTACAGGGTCAGTTTTGAACAGAATAGAAACAATCTGATCTCTAAAACACTGATTGGATAGTGGGACAGGGAACTATTGATGTCCAGACTATATCAGGCTTCGTGTCCATGTAGATTGTGTACGTGTTCTGACACACTCCTTTGGTGCTTGGCCGTCAAATGTTTTATGTTTAATCCTACGAAACGTCAAAAAGCAGTTGATTATTAGAAAATCAAAATATGGCCTATCAATATCTGTATCATAAAGGATATGATTAATTTCCTTTTTTCATGTCATACGAAATGCTCAAATCTTTTTGGTAAAATTTTCCTTTTCCTACCAAATACTGGATTCTACCTAATACAATGTACATGTCAGTCCCTTATAATCACCTCCTATTCATTTTCTGGAATTTTTTCAATATTGTTTGCCAATTTACATGATCAAAATAATCTGTGATGGTTATTTTATGAGACGCTTGGAAGATTCTGCTGTTATTCTAATTTTCCAGAATTGCTAATAGCCCAGAGCAGTGAGTTGATACATTACTCAAATCTCAATGGTCAAAGTTTCGTTTTCATATAGGGATTGAACAAAGTTTTCAAAAATGTTCATGCTGATATGAACCCAAATCGGTTACATACATATTGCATGAAGCGGCCTTCATGTTTAATATGAATGTAACGATTTGCATTCATACCGGCATGAAAATTTAAAAAATGCCGTTCAATCTATATATATATATACATTTTTTCTGAAAATAATTGCGTAATTTATTTGTTTTTTAAATAAATAATTTATTCACTGCATTTTGTATATGCGTCGTCCTTTTAACGACATTGGCGGAACAGCCCTATTTCAATCAAATTGGCGCCAATAATACACCGTAGTCATTTGAGCTAACGCAGGGGCATAATATCCATGTTATCCGAAGCGAAGCAACAAAACTCTCATTGAACAAGGTCAATCTATGACGTCATAAGTACACCACATGCTACATCACGAGAGTTTTTGCCATCATACTCAAATGAAATGCATTTCTGCTTGTAATGCTCATATAGTGGGTTGCAGCGTAAATGTAAATATATACCCCTTTGAAAGAAAAACTGAGGACAACGTATAACATTGCAACTCTATAACTGCTGGTGGCACAATAGCAATACATTGCTAAAAGACTGACGTTGCTTAAAATCAACGGTCGAGTATGTATTTGAAATTATTATGCTGGATGTTTATAGTAAAAAAAAGGAACATAAAATTTTGGCCCATTAATATTTTTGTCATTATTTCTATGAAAAGCTATTAAATATTTATTGTAAATATCAAAATCAGTTGTAAATATTGTTTTTGACAATCAGTGAATGAAAAAGCAGTAAAAAATTAAGTTGAATTAAAGTTTGGTAAGAACCCTTTGCGCAGATTCATTTAATTTGCAAGATGACTGTTTCCTTTACTGTTGGAATGAAATAAAAAAAAAATCAGAAGTCAATTATATGTTTGATTTATAAATTGCAGAGATTTGTTTGTCCCAGATTTCCAGATTCTGTACACCCATAGTTTAAATGCAGTATCAAATGAAGAGTAGGTAAGATAGACGGTTCTGGTGGTGTTTGCCATCATTGGTTTCCTTCCCTTATAATTTTCATTTTACATCTACAAACAGTTCGTAAGGTATTCAACCGCTATTTCTGTAAGTGATAAGCCTTAATCAAGAACAGGGTTTGTATAACTAGAGAAAAGAGGTCAAAGAATACCTCCAGCAAATTGTAATGTAGAGATTATTATGCATTTGTCATTAACGACGGAAAAATTGAAAGACGTGAATATTTTAAAAGTAGATGCATCTTGGGAGTATGAACCAAATTCATTGTGTCAAGATGTACTCAACTGGTAATTCTGTAGAGAATTGTGATCTAGAATTATCTGATGTATTCAGAGTAATGATGAGGGAGATAAAAACAGTTGATACAGAATGCATCAAGACTTTAATGCTATTAGGGTGAGCGTTTGTTTTTTCTTGCTGACTGTGCACTATTACGCGCAAGTAAAAACTCCCTGTAATGTGATTTTGGATGGTTTCCCAGACTTGGAGACAAACTTGAGTGCGTGTGGGATGAATGTTTTGAAATGTTACGTGATTTACAGTCGGCTGGTAGGTGACCTTCGCCGACTGTGGTAGAAATGGCCGATATTGATGAACAAACAGATGAGTCATCCGTATACTGCACCACTCCGTCAGCATCAGTTCCGCCGAGCAAATCTCCAGGGTTTGCTTCGACACCTTTCTGCTGACAACTGCCAGAACGTCAATACTTAGGTCTCCCCCTATATAGAGTGGGTTCTGTCATAATTCTGTTACCACGGTGATATTATTGTCATGGAAGTTTGACTATAAAAGACATGTTGCAGTTGCCATGCTTTTTATATCGTGTCTATAATGTAGTGATGCCAATCCAAGAAATCTCACTTATAGTTAACAGGCATAGAGTACAGAAACCATACTCGAATTTCCCTAAGGAATATCATTGTCGTAAAAAATGTTGGGGTATTTCTTAAAGTATTTTACACCAAGTCTGTTGTTATGGAAACATAGTATTTCATGGTGTGATACGGTAAAAATTTGTTTTGAATAAAAATACTATTTTTGGATTCACAAATGTTAAATTAATGGTTGGGTTGGGTTAAGCTTTCGTCTTGCTCCGTTTCCATGGAAACTGTCTACTCCTGAAGTATCAATTATGGAGATCATGTCTACTTTGAGAGATAATTATTTGGATGTGAATGATTCAGAAATTTTTATGAAATAGAAACCTTTGAACAGTAAACTGCCAAACCCACTGTCCGAGTATGTCACCAAAGTGGAGTCACTGATTGTGTGTCTATTACCAGTGTTAGTGGTGGGAATGCTACAGATTTGTACTCAATCCGGCGTCTTTTGTTTTTCATCTTAAACATTTCTTCGGAACATGTCTCCTAGTCCTGTCTTTTATACTATTCCCCTGGTGTTGCCAGATTTATGAATGTACGTATTTATAACACCAGAATATTGAGGTGGCAGAGTGATTATGACGCAGTGATAGTTTAATCCGCTTACAAGTTTCGTACAGGCTGTTTCAAAATTTTATTAATACATTAAGGACTGTTTTAAAGTCTTCTGTCAATATAAATTTACTATAAAAAAAATTGTATATCTGTTGTAATTGGTTTTAATTTGTGCTATCTAACAGTATCCTATAATTAAATAAACCTGGACCTCTTTTTTTCCTGATCTCTAAAATTTCAAGGATGTGTTGGAATTTTGTCCTAAAAAGTCTATGAAAGCAGGGTGCATGGCAAACAAAATGACCAATATTGTATCAAGGTATGATTCAATTTTAAATTCAAATGATCAATTATTATTGCAGGTGGTTCTAGAAAAAATAGTCTTAGCCTTTGAGTATATTGGATATATATAAATAGTTGTTGTCAACTTGGATTAGAGGATGAAATCTACTTCCTTGAGATTTAAATAGATTGGTTGAGTGTTAGAAGTCCTGGTGAAGCTTCAGTTAGGGAAAATACAGACAGGGGAGGTCAGAGAAATGGGGAGGGGAATCTGGGGTTGGAAACTGGGAGGAGGAGGGGGGGGGGGGGAATGAAGTTACTCATCGTTATGATTTATTTGGCACAATCAGAATGACATCACTTGGAGACAGAGTCCAATTACACTCCGACTGTAAAAGATTGAAGTGTTTATTTACAGAATCCCTCGCGTCTGAGGGTCCACCACTGACTAGAGGTACAGATATTGATTTTTTCGGTACCCTTGTCTAACACGATTAAATCACATGCCGGCACTTCCAGGCAAATGCTGAAGTTTACAAAAGACACCTCTTGCACATTTATGGCAGTGTGGAACATTGCCACGCTTCTAAACTCTGACCCTGACGCTGGGAATGAGCGACCCCGCCATCAGTATCGCGCCCTTCTGAAAGTCTCATCAAGTGATTCACGCTGCTGGCCGCAATGAATCAAGATCTCTTTCGACTTCTTTGTCTGCATGGAGATTGATTTCTTAACGAAATTGGCCTATCGTTGAAATTCAACTCCCAGTAAAAATTCTGGAGTGCAATCATGAAATTAGATATTTTTTATCAATGTCTTAACGGCAATTTGCGGACAAGAAATACACTTTTGTAAACTTGCTAATTTATCATTGGTATACATATATAGGAACTAAATCAATATTATATTGCTAGGTGAATTTTTCATCATTTTCACATATCCAAATGAAACACTTTTAACCAACACTTTGTTAAAGTGCTAATTTCTTACAGTAATGTAAATATTGAATTTGGGTAAAATGTACAAAGTATATTGGAAGTTTTCCCAAAAGTCACTTAGATAATAAACACTAATTGCTCATACAAAAATGTACATAAACGATACTCTTGGTAAATAAGTCATATTTTAACGAGTGGGGTGAATATTTTGAGAATTTGTTACAAGCGCATTGCACAAGTAAAAATTACGAAATGTCATCTCAACCCACACATGTTAAATACCTCTGTTATTCTTTAAGAAACCATGAATACTCTGTTTATCGCATTTATCTTCGGAAAGACGTTGGATTTCTGTAAACAGATTATCCATCTCCTGCCAAAAGAGATCCCAACAGGGAGATCCCAACAGGGAGTGATGTGTTGTAACATCACAAGGAGAAAACAAGGCGACTAGGACCTAAACATAGACAATAGCCATGTTTGGTATTTTTCACGCTCATACAATCTTCTCTGATGTGTGTGTTTGGTTTACTGTGAAAATAAGAAAGAAGGTGTTATTTGCCACAAGAGAAAAATATCAACTACATTTTCACTGTAAAACCTTTTATCACATAATCGGCCTGTTATCCAGTGAATTCGCCGTGAAATATTTTTACATATGTCACTAGTGTAATATACCCTGGAGCGTTTTTCATTGGCTGTGCCAGTCAGAAATCGATTGTGACATCAAAATATGGACAATGACGTGAAGTCATAAATTGTGAATGACGCAACAAAATGGCTGTCTCCGTTTGATTAAGCCCTCTACATTTTGGCTTTAAAACTTGTCAAAATGTAAGTTTTCTGAGTTATGTGATAAAAAGTATCTTTAATTTGTTTTCATTTCATGTAATCTTTTATGAAACTCATATCGAAGTTTTAATTTTTGCTCGCCAAGGCTCGCAAAAATAAAATCTCCTAACACTCGTTTCATAAAATCTCATATGAAATGAAAACTCATATATAAATGATCCTATATATATTCCACTGGTAAAAATGCAATAAATTCAATTTTCATAACAATGGATCATAAAAATGTTATGAAATGAAATCTTCGTCAGTTTTCAGAGTCCTGTTTTATTGCGCACAGAACAATTCATGGGAGCTCAACACTTTCAATGAAAATGGTAGCATATGAAATACACAAGGCCTTAAATTCTGATACAGGGGTGACTGGGACCACAGCCAATAGCCTTCTATGGGGAGATATCTGCATAGTCGTACAGTGAACCTACGCTTTATGGTATTCGATTGGTTTTAATCTGATATACTGAGCCAATCCCGAGCCAGTCCAAGTCTGCAGTCTTTCCGAGAAAGATGAATGGGTTGGCTTCGGTAGTCCTGGCCTGCTGTATCATCAGCATCAAATACGGTGACTAACGATTAAAGGGCCATTGCGGGGTTAACAGGTCGTGTAATATAATCACAAAACACCGTCGAGGTAATCACAGCTTCCAAAATGGCTTCTTCATTGCTGTTTGGTGTATCATTACAATCAGGCGTAATTAGATTACATCGTCAGCACTGGTGGGGGACGGTGAGGATGGTGTTTGGAGTCAGGGGGGTCAATATTGCACTTATTTCATTTAAATAGTACCTAATTCATAAAGATTTTCATAGATAATTAGTTTTCGTGTTGGTGGCAGAGTGTCGCATTAATCCTACCCCAGTATAATGCTGATCTAAAAAAAAATTCGCAAGTTTTCAAACATCAAATAGTTTCTCTTTATTCTTATTAGGACTGATCTCTATGGAATTTTCTGTTAATGGCAATTATCATTAATTTCCACAGGTTTCGTTAAACGTAACCTCATTTGAAAATTAGTGATCTTCAAAATTTCCTAATCTAGAAAGAAAGAAAAAAATGTTGTTTTTTTTTTAAATTCTCAGTTGGTATTCAACAGCAACAGCTTTAATGAAATAACTTAAAAAATTGGATGTCTTAAATCTTACCAAAGAAAAATCAATTCAATGGTGTAACTCCAAAAAACTCAATTTGGTTTGATTTACTGCTGCAACATATTTCTAAGCCAGACAGGCTACATTCCCAAAATAATGAAAAAAAAAGCCCTGTTATCTATAACATCTTAATATTGTACGAAGTTAACATATTAACATATAAGACATGGGGAGAGTGGAATAACATAAAAGACTTGTGGTACGTCTTTATATATATATAACTCTTTTCTTGCTTTGATAATTTTTATCTCATGTATTCCATTGTGTATATATATAACTTTTTCTTGCCAAGTTTGGGAAATCCCTTCTTTTGCTTGCTCTTAAATGTAATGAGTCCTCAATCTGGTTAGTGTCCTGATTGGAAAAAAATATTTGAATGAAATTCCATCAGCTGAGTTTCTAGTGATGAATGTCCAGTGTTGATGCTGAAGACACCTATTTAATCCATTCCATCACTGACTTTAGCCAATGCCTGTCCAGTTCCTTGACCACTATATTGTCCCTGTCTATATCATGACCATAATTTCCTGTTCAGACCATCAATGACCAGTAGCAGCGGCGGTCATTGATCTCCAACAGTGTGCATTAGAGCGGTGGTCAATCTATTTAGAGCTAGTATGGTCATCATCAGCTGATGTGATGTAGTGGTCAGTTGGGAATTTAATTTCGGTCAAGGCAAATGTTCCTGTCCGGAAATGTCAGTTGTCTTTATGAAAGAGAATGTTGACATATTTCCTGGTCACGAATTTCATTAAGAATGATATAGGTACAGAAACCCTCTACTTAATAGGTTCGCTGTAGCAAGAATGATGGCGCTATTTGACAGCTACATTAAGTGTTTACGACAGTATAGTAGGGATTAACATTGTTATGGCAGTAGAATCTCAAAAGAACAATGCATATCAGCGATGCTAATGTCAACCCCTTTTGAACTGATCTCGATGTTACACAATAGCTGTTAGAACGATTAAGAAGACTTTATGAATCTGTTGTCTATAGATCAAGTAAAAGAGCTTGTAGACAAACATTAACGTAATTCATTGATGAAAATTAATTCTTTCTAACTGGATTTTAGAGATCTCTAAAATTAAATTTTGTTTCTCAGAAAAGCACTTATTAGCTTCACTGGAAGCATATATCAGAATTATCCAAAATATTTTGACTCATGCCTTCTATTGGAAACCATTGAACTCATTGGGTGATGTAAAAGTTATCTCCCTGAAATGTTTTTAATAGAATTATCTTCAAATTCGAAATTTCTTGAGTGCTGATATTACATCTCTGAGCTTGTCATCAAAAAGGCATAACATTTTCAACAGGTTTCTATTTTTTTTTTTTTGAGATTAGCTACACATTTCACCGCAGCTTTATATCTTAGCAGTTCAACAATTGGTAAAATTTCTAGCTTCAAGAATAAAAAAAATCACTTTTGTAGCACAGGTTGTAAGATGTTGTTAAATTCCTTTTCATAGAAGATGTTGAATTTCGATTTCTGTATATGTGTTGAAACACACTCAGTATAAGCTCGCATATTGTGAAATCTTTTACCAATGATAACAAATTCATCTGTACATGTCTTTATTATGGCAACTGGAGGTGTCTCGTGTAGATCAAAATTTGTAATCAGATAGTCTTTGATCTCCTGGAATTTGACATAAACATGTTTTTCAATGTCTGTAAAACTGAAGTAAGCAGTTCCAGGCTTTAGGAGTTTGAAATGGACATCAGCATGATCAAGCAAGAAATTGTCCTGCCCAGACCCCGACTAATTTGCTGGATGTTTTTTTCGTTGTCTGCAGACCATTTCCTGGTCAAAACGATGGTCAGACATGATATATCGACCTGCAGTCTTTATGGCATTTAAGGAATCTATTGATAATGCATCTACAAGGCCTAACATTTCCTTTTGAGATTTTAGATGGTCAATGATACACATATATATCTAAGTTGTCTGAGATCGTTGGGATGAGCACGGATCACTTGCACAATAATAAATCGTAATTCAATAAAAGTAAGTTCCTCTGCAGCCACGTAAACTTTTCTGAATTAATCCTGCTTACATTGCAATTTCTCATCCAAGTTGTACTATTACCGCATTAAACGTACATCTATCGATAAAAGAAAATGCGTCTTGCTGGAAAAAAGAAGTTTCGTGTTCAAATTACTGTAATTGATGGTTAATGGTAGATTGGTCTTGTACGGAAAGATTGTAAAAAAAATTGGTAGAGTGTTCTTAATCACACTCAGATTGTAAATTCAATACTGCAGTAGATGGTGTAAGCCAGAGAGAGAGTTCCTCCGTTGATTGTCATCTTGGTATCTTGTGTACTTTTAATCCAATAGAAAGAAGATTTTAGTAAATTATGTGTGAATGTGAAAAGTTTTCTAATCGAATTGCAGCCACGTTGCAGCATTTCAATAGAGATAAACCACCCTGCGTGGGAATTTTTAACCAGGAACGTATCAAACCATTGATACTTAATCTCAATATACATATTACTGTTGGAATTCTCATAACAAATTTTACCGTGGATAGTCATTACCTTTGATTACCTTAAAAAATCTTACCATTGATAGTCATTATCTTGAAGTTTGAAAACAGGTTTTGAGGTGAAAGGTACAGTGTATCTGAAATAAAATTCCATCCCCACGTTGGAACAAAAACAACACTTTTTTGAATTAGAGTTACTAGAATTATACATGAAATATCCTTCTCAGATGTGAAGTAGCATACACCCTTAAGTATGTCAGTAAAAATAATGCTTTATTGTCTGTTTGTTTGCGTTTAACGTCCTCACAACTGCCAAGGTCATACGGAGACAAAATTAAGGCTTTGATGAAGTGCTCATCACTGTCTTAGGCTGAAAAGTCAGCCAAACTTTTCGTTTGTTCAAATTAAGGGGAAAAGAGAGCATTATAAATTCTGCAATTGAATTTTTGAATTACAAAATGTTTTATAACTGTTCTTGAACGAAAATATTTCATGTTAGCTCATTTACCCCTGAAATTTCATAATAAACTATTCCAACCTTTGAATTGGAAGAGTTCAAATGTGTATTCAGTGGTGAATGAGTTAAAGTTACATGTAGGTGGTTCAGTTGGAGCTTGTAGTTGGAGACATATTGATTGGTTGGGTATATCACTGACCAATTCCTTATCTTTCTATCTGAGGCCTCCTCTAAAAGGACTAAACCCATCTGTCTGGCTATATAATTACTGTAATCACATCGAATACGTCCGGATTTGTTGTGGTTAGGTAAAAATTGACCAATCCAAAGAAAGAAGGCTTGCAGTTATCATTCTGTCATTGTCATGGATACGGATTTAAAACATTCATATAATTGCCAAGTTTGTTTTGTATCTTAAGGACGTATGCTACCTAACACTGATATTCAATCTCCTTTACAATGGAGATTCAAAAAGAGGAATATTTAATGGAAGTGTTGTGCCTGGGTTTTTGCAATTCAAGTTAATTTGCGCCATCTATTTGGAAGCTTATGGGTCAATGAGATGCGGCATCTTAGTCCCGGAGTGGCGAGGAGGTCTCTTCTGGGAAAAGATTGCGAAAAAAGAAGCTCTCTTGTGTAACATAAAGTTTCCTGATATGTTTATGTGTATAATTACTGGACAAAAATAAAAAGATTGATTTTCTGCTGAAAACGTCACCTTTTTACTGTGATATTGTCACTTTGAAATGTCACATCCTGAAATGCTTCTTGCACAATATCAAACATTATCAGCAAGCAAGGACAACTTGGGCCTGCATTCATTATAAATTTAGTCTGATTTGTTTTGTTATTACTTTGATAAGTTGCTTTTTTAAAGCATTATTTATGAATTTTCAGTCTTGGATGCATGAAAGACGTATTGTAGGTGTCTAAACAGTGTCATACTGATAGACAAGGTCACATGATTATTTTTCGACCTTGGTAAACCATCTATCCAACCAAGACACATAGAAATAAACAAGAACACTTGCCCAAGGTTATATTCCGCTCACCAAGTTGTTTGACACTTTTTATTGGCACATTGACATTGAGCTCTGGTGATTTAAGGATAGACCTCAAATTATTTTAAGGCATTAGGGATTGTTCTTTGTTTTTGATATATACTTTTGTTTCACATGTATTAAAATTGAGGAAAAAAACCCTGACTTAACACTGTTTAAATAGCAAAACTGTTCTTACAATAATTTTTGAGTATATTATTTGAAGGTCATTTTGTTACAAGTGTTCTTGAAACTTGTGTTCTTGTTAATATTTTCAGAAAGTTTTGAACATCAGTTCAGAATATGAATATCTTATGTTTAGGACTATTTTTCCTGGAAAAAATAATCTATTTCACTTTATCTGTACAAACTAGAAGTATTGATTTCATTATCTGATGACGATTACTTGGAGTCGTAGCTCACTTACTTTTTATGTTTTAAACATTTAAGAGAACATGATGGATATCTCTCTCATTAATTTTGTGAATCCTAATTTATATTCCTATTCTGGGTCTTAAACCAAGACCCAGATTACGGTTATCATTGAAACCCGGTAGCTAACAACTGACAAATAAATTCCATAGACACAATTAATTGACTCGCAGAACAATTAGGCCCTCTTGACATGAACATTTCTCTCTCTCTCTCCTCAGCGACCCCCGAACTCCAAAGAAAAGGTCAAGGTCACCTTTAATGTGTAATCATCAATGGCACTCGGTTGAATTTTTGATGTTTCATTGTATTTCTGATTTATCCTAGGTAATTGACGTGTAATGTAAGAATATAAAGTTTTATAGCTGATCCTTCAGTGAGATTGAGGTCAGGCTTGCTATTTTGTCTGTTTTGATCTATAATTTGACCAACTTTTGACAGAATCGATCGATGCGAAAACAGCAACTGGATCCAAGAATTTCGTGTTACAATGGTCCTATTAACCCTTTCACCCCTAGGTAACTTTAGTAGACTCTACCATGCATTGATCTGGATGAGTCCATTATGGTCTACAGTGGTGAAAGGGTTAACGGAGAAATCTGATCCGTGAGAACAGCTGGCAGTTAAGTTTACTCGTAGGTTGTGATGTTAGGTCAGCATTGGTGTGTTCTTTCGGGCGTAGGTTGTAATGTTAGGTCAGCATTGGTGTGTTCTTTCGGGCGTAGGTTGTGATGTTAGGTCAGCATTGGTGTGTTCTTTCGTCTGAACTAACCAGATATAAGGGAAGTGTCATACCAACCTTTCATTCAAACGCTGCAGTCATATTGGGCTTGTTGGTATTGTAAAGCCTATAAATCTCATTTCATTGTCAAACTTTGAATAAAATCACCTAAGCGGTACAAATTTAAAGGATTTGTGCAACAGTGGTCAAAAATGTGTCAAAATAATCTTTAAACTCATTTAAATAACCTTTTTTTCTACGGGAATGTAATTCAACATTCCGATAATGTATAATTGTTTCGTTTATGGGCTGATGTTGTAGCGCGGAGAACACCAAGCTGGAGTTAATGAGCTCGCTGGTCACGTGATCGTGTGACGTCATAATAGGACGAGGGTTTCCCCAAGCTATCCTTAGCCTCTCGCGTACTTGACCTTGGCTCACTTCAATATCTACTGAAAACCTCGTAAATTTATCAACAAACACCATGTCAGATACCGATAGTGATGTTCCTGAAGTTGGGGGTGAGCTTGATATTTTACCCTACCAATTTGAACCCGCGAGAAAACACGTAGATCGAGTTACAGAAGAAATGTATTCGTCACAATCAGAGACTGACAGGGCACGAAACATACGCACAGACAACATCGCATGGTATGTCACCTCAAGAAAATGAGAAATAAAATATAACTACGAGTACATGTTTTGTTGAAGAAATCGCAAACTTCCGATTTATGTCGAAATGATTGCCAAAACAGCAAAAGTTTTTCTCTTGATTCCCATTCTCCCTGCCCCTCCCTAGGCCTAAACGCGGAAACGTTCAACATCTTTCATAAGCCGATTGAGGATTACCGATTTTAAATGTATTTTGTTTATAACAAAGAAAAGAAATAAATGTTCACAGGAAAATACTTCATATGTGCATACATAATCACATATTTAAATTTCTGGTTAATCCTGTAAAAAAACCTTTGATGGAATGTCCACAATTATTTCCATGCATAATTTTCATCTCTCTTATGAAAGTAAATCTCTAAAATGGTGGAATATTTGCACATTAAACTATGATAAAAAAACTATGTTTGGTACTATAGAAAAAACCCGGTAAGTTTAGGTTCACAGTGTGTATGTACAGTATATTTGTGGTGAGGTCCCTTGAGTTTGTAATGACAGAGTTATAGCCCTTTGCTTATGGACAGCTTTAAAAAAGATTGTACAAAATCAGAATTTTTAATCTGAAGCTGACACAGTTATGTCCCTTTGCTGTCAATAAAATGGATCTGGGCCGTTGTTTACCACAGCAATACAGTATCTTTTACAAAGGTTCTCTATATAGATACAGAATGCATTGTTGTTTCATCGTAATGACTTGCAAATTGAATTTTCTTTCCATAGAAGATTATGTAATACAAAACAATGTTAAATGAAATTGGCTGTTTTCTTGTAATTCATTCATGCTTTCGAAATTAAAATCAAAATGCTATCAAGATGACATAATTCACTGACCACAGACGATGAAGCTTGCTAGACAATACAGTTTGTTTTGAGAGTCTGATTTGGCCTGTCACCTGAAGAGGTATGAAACAGAACCACTCCTAGAATTGCTTGGCGTTCCAGTACAAATCAATTTCTGGCGGTTGGCTACTGTTTCGCAATTCATCTCGGAGAGCTTCCGTCTCAGACAGATCTGTCCCTATCATTCCATGAAGTTGCGGAGCGTCCGAGCACACCATGTAGACCTCAGACACATATCTTCTGATTAAACATAAAAATGTTTGTTTTTTAAGATCATTGATATACTCCATTCTTGAATGCATACTGGCTCCTGAGTATGTTGTTTTATTGTAGAAAAAGGTTTGGTTTGGTGAAATGTATTATTAATATCTTGATTGAAATTTCTATGTTATCAAATCCTGATGTTACACAAACATTTCTTTCTATTTAAAGTATTCTGTAAAACACTTTAGTTTTACATTCAATGTTTGGTGTCTTGGAAATAAAATCCACATACAATTTACTTCCACATAATAACCACATGGACATGACATAAATCATGATGTTGCTCAAATGTGAACTTATTCTGAGCTACATCATCTGAGCCAAACATTTTTGAGCATATTTCATTTGTGTGCCTAAATAATCTCAAGAATACGGCGTAACATATTTCATTATTGGGAAAGGTTGCAAGTAGGGTTTCATATTTAGAATCTATATAAAAAATCACGGGAGTAATCTACATATCAGAAAATGTAAAAATTCAGTAATAGAATATCATTGATACATAGAACAGGAAAAAATAATTTAAGTGGTGTTGAAAAATATGACGATTTTACTTTTCCTCATGAAACCACCTGAAAAGTATTAACATAACACTTAATGTTAAGTTTACTAGTTATTTACCAAGGACACTTGACGTAGAGTTTACAAACTATTTACCAAAGACACTTAACGTAAAGTTTACAAACTATTTACCAAGGACACTTAAAGTAAAGTTTACAAACTATTTACCAAGGACACTTAACGTAAAGTTTACTAGTTATTTACCAAGGACACTTAACGTAAAGTTTACAAACTATTTACCAAGGACACTTAACATAAAGTTTACCAGTTATTTACCAAGGACACTTAACGTAAAGTTTACTAGTTATTTACCAAGGACACTTAATGTAGAGTTTACAAACTATTTACCAAGGACACTTAACGTAAAGTTTACTAGTTATTTACCAAGGACACTTAACGTGAAGATTACAAACTATTTACCAAGGACACTTAACGTAAAGTTTACAAACTATTTACCAAGGACACTTAACGTAAAGTTTACAAACTATTTACCAAGGACACTTAACGTAAAGTTTACCAGTTATTTACCAAGGACACTTAACGTAGAGTTTACAAACTATTTACCAAGGACACTTAACGTAAAGTTTAAAAACTATTTACCAAGGACACTTAAAGTAAAGTTTACAAACTATTTACCAAGGACACTTAACGTAAAGTTTACCAGTTATTTACCAAGGACACTTAACGTGAAGATTACAAACTATTTACCAAGGACACTTAATGTAGAGTTTACAAACTATTTACCAAGGACACTTAACGTAAAGTTTACAAACTATTTACCAAGGCTAAATTTTCATATAGATCGGAGGGTGTTCTCCAAGTTGTTCAAGCTTAATAGTATGTAGAAATGTTTTTTATTAAAAGATAATGAATATCAAATAAATATAATTAACAGCAGTACATGTTCTGAGTGTAAAAAATCTGCATGGCTAGACCAGGTTTTAAACCATGGACATCGGAATGTTAAACTGTTAATAACCAACTGAGATATCTTGTCAACAAAATTCGCCCTGGCCCTAATGCACTACACTTACATAAACAAAAAGAAATTTAGGGGATTTTACTCTATTTGTGAAAAAAACACAATGGAATTCTCTAATTTTGCCTGCAGCAGAATAGGAATTCTTAAGCCAATTACCAACCATAGGGGTTATCTCCCCTGCGTACACTTAACCTGTAATACAGACATTCTTGTTGGTTGTGAGTTAGATACACAATGCAACAGACAATAACCTTGATGCTATCGGACAACCTTAGCGTGGCACCTTCTGTGACCTTCTGCATCAGTATTTATCCTATTGTTTCTGCTAACTCAGACCCAGTGACAGAGACAGTACTAAGCCACCTACTCCATGTCAGATTGAGTTATACCGTTGGTGCAGTTTACATGTGTTCTTCCATTCATTGTCAACTTTTCCTGAATTTATAAACCCTTAATGGCTGCAAACAAGCATTTGACCAAATTTAGTATGGACTCTACCTGGGGTGGATGTATTCAGAGTTGTATAATAAATGAAGGATGACCCAAGCTCCTAGGGGTGGGGTAGGGGTGGGTGTGTGTGTGTGTGGGTTGGGGTGGGGGCACAATTTTTAGGGAAGTGGCTTCATGAGGAAATTAGAGTCAATGTATTTTAAATGACAATTTGACAAATTTCATGTAATTTTATGTTTTTAAAGTTTTGGTTTGTGTTCATCCCATTCCAGTTGGCTTTATACAACCTCGTTGGGTAGATTTACTGTGAAGAATAGCAATTGTGTCTATGTATAAACCTGTCAAAGATCTTGTATTTGATGTAAAGTGTAATTTGTGCTTTAGGTTTCCAATGGATATATTCTGTGGTGAGGAAATGAAAAGAAAAATCTATCTGTTATACAAGAACCTGGTACATGACATCAACACAGCTAGAGTGTCAAAGATGTCAATATTTCTAACTCATTCACCCCTGAAACTTCATAATGAACTATTCCATCCTTTGAATTGAAAGAGTTCAAATGTGTCTTTAGGGGTGAATGAGTTAATTAGTTGCTGACCAGTCCATTTGATGATATCCGGTGTAGTAAAATTTATCATATTACATGTTTGGCAGAACTAATTTGTGCATTCCCTTAGGAGTCCATTGACGGGGATGTGGAGGAGCACACAGATGTTGTACTACCACTCCCTGTATTGCATAAATGCATGTGCATAACATGTACGAGGAATGTTGTACACGACAGGTGGTCGGGTCCAGACTAGATGAATTATCAGTAAACGCAGGATTGATCAGAAACTGGCATCAGTAAGGCACAATGGAATTCAATGTAGAAAGGCAGGCTCTTGGTATAGCAAATAGTCAGCTCTGCTGCATAATAAACAGTCCATTCCCTTGACAATAAACTTTGTAGTGGAAATTTTTATATTGTTCTAAGCATCAATGTCTTTTGACGCCACAAGTATAATTATTCTGCACATTTCTAGACTTTGTTTACAGTTATGTTTAGATCACATGTGGGATGGGGCCCCCAAAGTCTTTGGCAAATTAATAGACTGGGAAGACAGTTTACATTAAGTTCACATATTTTGTAACATATCGAATACTGTGCCAAAATTGTTATTACAGTCAAACCTGTTCACGAGACCACCTCCATAAAGAGACCATTGTGTTAAGAAGACTGCTTCTAATATTCCCAATTGTAATGATTTCTTTGTGAACAGAACCTGTATTAGGGAACCACCTCCATAAAGCGACCATCTGTGTGATGTTCCCCATTGTAGTGATTTCTATTTCATCTGAACCTGTATTAGGGGACCACCTACACTTGTACATAAAGAGACCACCTGTGCCCAATTTTAATGATTTCTTTGTGAACAGAACCCGTATTAGGTGACCACCTCCATAAAGAGACCATCTATGCCCAATTGTAATGATTTCTTTGTGGACAGAACCTGTATTAGGTGACCACCTCCATTAAGGGACCATCTATGCCCAATTGTAATGATTTCTTTGTGAACAAAACCTGTATTAGGGGACCACCTCCATAAAGAGACCATCTATGCCCAATTGTAATGATTTCTTTGTGAACAAAACCTGTATTAGGGGACCACCTCCATAAAGAGACCATCTATGCCCAATTGTAATGATTTCTTTGTGAACAAAACCTGTATTAGGGGACCACCTCCATAAAGAGACCATCTATGCCCAATTGTAATGATTTCTTTGTGAACAAAACCTGTATTAGGGGACCACCTCCATAAAGAGACCATCTATGCCCAATTGTAATGATTTCTTTGTGAACAAAACCTGTATTAGGGGACCACCTCCATAAAGAGACCATCTGTGCCCAATTGTAATGATTTCTTTGTGAACAGAACCTGTNTGATGTTCCCCATTGTAGTGATTTCTGTTTCATCTGAACCTGTATTAGGGGACCACCTACACTTGTACATAAAGAGACCACCTGTGCCCAATTGTAATGATTTCTTTGTGAACAGAACCTGTATTAGGAGACCACCTCCTTAAAGAGACCATCTGTGCCCAATTGTAATGATTTCTTTGTGAATAAAACCTGTATTAGGGGAACACCTGCATAAAGAGACCATCTGTGCTCAATTGAAATGATTTCTTTGTGAACAGAACCTGTATTAGGAGACCACCACCTTAAAGAGACCATCTGTGCCCAATTGCAATGATTTCTTTGTGAATAAAACCTGTATTAGGGGACCACCTCCATAGAGACCATCTGTGCCCAATTGTAATGATTTCTTTGTGAATAAAACCTGCATTAGGGGACCACCTGCATAAAGAGACAATCTGTGCTCAATTGTAATGATTTCTTAGTGAACAGAACCTGTATTAGGGGACCACCTCCATAAAGAGACAATCGGTATGATGTTCCTCATTGTAGTGATTTTTTTTTCATCTGAACCTGTATTAGGGGACCACCTGCATAAAGAGACCATCTGTGCTCAATTGAAATGATTTCTTTGTGAACAGAACCTGTATTAGGGGGCCACCTCCATAAAGAGACCATCTGTGCCCAATTGTAATGATTTCTTTGTGAATAAAACCTGTGTTAGGGGACCACCTGCATAAAGAGACCATCTGTGCTCAATTGTCCTGATTTCTTTGTGAACAGAACCTGTATTTGGGGACCACCTGCATAAAGAGACCATCTGTGCTCAATTGTCCTGATTTCTTTGTGAACAGAACCTGTATTAGGGGACCACCTCCATAAAGAGACCATCGGTATGATGTTCCTCATTGTAGTGATTTCTTTTTCATCTGAACCTGTATTAGGGGACCACCTTCATAAAGAGACCACTCCAGGGAGTGGTCTCTTTACACAGTTGCATTTCCTTCCTTTGCTCCCAAGACTTGCCATTGTCCATTCTTTTTTTGGAGCTACGGGTATGTTGAATTAAAACAATTTAAGAAATGAACTCTTTTACACACACACTGATGTTAATAATATATAGTGTCTTTTTGCTGTGATGCAACTTTTAAAAACCATTCCAAAACTCTAATAATTTTCAAAACCTTCGTTCCACTGTCTTAATAGGAAGATAATTTTGTGTAAATTTTCGGCATCATTAGTGAGTTGGCCCTCTTTGACTTTTTTGTTTACTCCAAAAACTGACTTTTTTATTTACTCCAAAAACTGAAATTTTGCAAGACCATGCAGTCCAGAATGATGAACTTTTGACAGATAATAGGAGTCTTGGACCATTGCAGGTAACAGTGCCGTCTTAATTGGCAAGTTTCCTACTGTTTGTGATTATACCATTAGCTGAGATTTCAGAAATTACATTCAACATCAATTTGTTGCTGAAAATTAAAACCGGAAAAAACCCAATAGGGTCATGATTGGCAGAGTTTTTGAAAGACAACACAGAAGATTTGTCAGATCCTAACAAGAGTGATAGCAAGGACATATAAATATATTTCTATGTCTGTCACTTATCTATTTTATAAAAGTTTGAAAGATAATCATTTTTGATTAGCTTATGTTTTGTTTAACCCCTAGCCGAAATGTCATACACTTCAGGCAACAGTTCGGCCTTCGGTTCCAGCTAACTAGTTTTATTGTCCACAAACCCATTCAACAGCAGTATAATGCTAATTTCATTACATAGCTTAAACAATTTAACCAAAATGTCTCTCATTCATGTTTATTGTAGCAGATACTTCGACGCTTTGCAGTTTCTGCAATTATTCATTTTAATCCATCTTTTTCATCTTGTCATGTTCTCTGACTGTGCATTCCTTTTAAATTGTTCACAGCAATTTGTTATATGAATCAATATTTTGTACATTCGTCAATTTATATTTTATTTTAATATTCAGAATGATATATTTTTAATGTGTTAGCTGATTCAATGTAATGTCATTTTATAGTTTATTTTCAGGTTGTTGTGAAAATGTAGGTCAGTTTTGATAATACCTACTAAAGTTTCATAGAAAGCACGCTGTTCAGAACCAATTGATAGAGTTATTGTTTGTTTTATTGGGACTTAATTTGATTTAGCTCCGAACTGGCATCGGAACAATCAGAATTAAATGGCAAAGTACAGAGAAAGCCCATGGATGAGTAATTCAGTTTATTCATCATGATGCTCATAGTAAAATTGTATTTTAGACATTTGATTATGAAATGATGAAAATTGACGAAACTTAATTCTGATTCATGGTAACATAATGAAAATTCATTGCGCACTTTCACAGCGATATTTGGTTATTTTTGAAAAAAATTGTATCTTGTGGTGTTTTTTTTACCTGTAACATTTGCATGATTCATGATTCTGAATGCAACTAGAAATTATGGACGTACATGTACAGGCACTAAAAATAAAATCCACAAAATAAAAAGTAATATAAAGATAGCTTATTCGATAAACGATGCGTAATATTGACAAACAAGTGATGTTATGTTTGTATTGGTTTTGCTCGCAAGTGCTTTACCAACGTAAACGTGGATACAGATTCAGATTTTTTGCACCAGATTCCGAAAAAACTTTCTTTTAGGAATAGAATTTTTATAAAGATATCCGCAAAAATATTGATATGCATGTGTTCATTCTGCTGTACAATTTTATTATAGGTTACTGCGAGCCTGTAGGTCAAAGGTAAAATAAGTGCAAAGCAAATGTGTATATTAAATTAATAGAGGGAGACATGGTTTTTGTTTACAAAAAACAATTCTTTTCATAGATTTATTCTGAGGATGAAGTGCATTTATGTATATATATCTCATGAAAGATTGTGATGCTCTGAGAATGTTTCAGGAAGCACTGGTTGCCTAATGTGAAGTAGTGCTGTAGAATGTTTGCATCTGATATGTATAAGGAAACTCAACATTTGTTAGTTTTTTACTGTTAAAGACAATTCAATATTAAAAGTTTCTGTAACATGATTTTAAAATCCAAGTAATCTTTACAAATTCTGTTTCAATCTGATTTAATTTTACCTAAACAAATGTACACATCTGTAGTAGGTGTAAACAAATATATGGAAGTATTATGAAGTGAATTTGATGTGCAAGTTGACAATACTTTAACTTGTAGAGCCAATTAGGGGCTAAACCACTTAGGAGCTAGCTAGGAATCCCAGTGGGTTTTCCCAGCGACACGGAAGTACTGTGGTAAAGAGTACTAAATGCAGTGGTCAAGCATGATATACTGGTACATGTATTTATAGTAAGAATCCCAAGGGGCTGACTTGAAATATGGTCTTTCACACATGTATGGTCAACTTGAAGAGAAGTTAATTATTATTTCTATGTATATGTTTTCATATTGATAATAAATTGCTAAACAATAGGTTTTGAAATTCAAAACCATCATAAAAACTGTGAAAACAATGCTAAATGTGAAAATTAGTTGTCCTGATTTTGTGTGTACAGTTAAAAGAAACTTGGAGTAACATTAGTTATTTCATCTGTTAAGCTAACTGTGCATTTAACCTGAAGAGCTTGGCTGCAACATATAATTGTATAATTACACTGTTGAACTCATTCACCCCTGAAATTTCATAATGAACTATTCCAATCTCTGAATTGGAAGGGTTTAAATATGTTCAGGAGTGAATGAATTCTCTAAAGGGGAATGAGCGTTCTCTACCTACATGTATAAGCACCTTTTTTTCAATGAAAAGGTTTGATAATTAAAATCCTCATCTTGCTCAATGATAGTGATGGACACGTTCAGATTAACCGCTGTATCCTGTGGCATTGGCTATCCTAAAAGGAGACAATTTCTGTCTTGGTTCTCTTTGCTTTTGTATTAGTGATGGACAAATTCTGCCAATATCTTGTTTGCCTATTACAAGTGAAACAAATCCTGCTTTTATGCTTTGAGCTTTCCTAAATGTTGGACAAATTCTACTTGCAGATTGTTGAAGCCTTTCTTAATGATAGAATAATTCTGTTGAAACAAGTTTTGCCTTCATCCTATTAGGGGACAAATTCGGTCTTTTTCCTGTTAGCCTTTCTAAGCAATGGACAAATTCTGCCCTCATTCTGTTAGGAGACAAATTCTGTCTTTTTCCTGTTAGCCTTTCTAAGTGGACAAATTCTGCCTTCATTCTGTTAGTGGAAAAATTCTGTCTTTTTCCTGTTAGTCTTTCTAAGCAATGGACAAATTCTGCCTTCATTCTGTTAGGAGACAAAATTGGTCTTTTTCCTGTTAGCCTTTCTAAGCAATGGATAAATTCTGCCTTCATTCTGTTAGGAGACAAAATTGGTCTTTTTCCTGTTAGCCTTTCTAAGCAATGGATAAATTCTGCCCTCATTCTGTTAGGAGACAAATTCCGTCTTTTTCCTGTTAGCCTTTCTAAGCAATGGACAAATTCTGCCTTCATTCTGTTAGAAGACAAATTCTGTAATTTTCCTGTTAACTTTGTAGCTTCCTAAGCGATTATGGGCGACAAATTCTGCCTTCATTCTGTTACGAGGAAAATTTGGTCTTTTTCCTGGTAGCCTTTCTAAGCGATGGACAAATTCTGCCTTCATATCCTGTTAGGAGACAAATTCTGCCCATATCCATCCTCCAAATTCCGGGAGTTACACTCACTTTTATTAGGTCACCTGAGCTTTAGCTCAAGTGACCTATTGCNGCACCCCTGAAATTTGTCATGATAAAATAAACAGCACATGATCAGCTATTTGATAGGTTTCAGGCAAAACAAACTGACCAATCGCTAGGGAAGTATTTGTCATTTGAAGATTACAAAGGAGCAACACCCAAATTAATCCGAATTAGTTAGGCTGACATATTCCAGGGGTGCAGAGAACGTAAAGGAGCATAACACTTAGAGTTTCAAGCATGGTATATATCCTGTTAGGAAACAAGTTCTGTCTTTATCCTGTAACCTGTTCTAAGTGATGGAGGAATTCTGCCGACATCCTGTTAGCCTCTCGAAGTGGAGACAAATTCAGGGTTTATCCTGTTAGCCTCTCTAAGTGGAGACAAATTTACCCATGCAACAATGAATGTCACGGCGAAATATATATGAATCAATCATTTTCCTTTGAAATTTTTGCAAATACAGTTATTAATTTTCTAGAAAAGACCTGAAAACCAGTTATATTAACACTGCAATCATATTCAAGTGTCTCTATGTCTATATATATAGGCCACTGATATTACAAAGTTAAGTATAGTAAAGGAGTGTATTTCCGTACATTACGAACAATCACAAGCCCTAGTTACGATAAGTTCAATAACCACATCACATGTGTTGATGATACTATACTGTTTTGATATTAGTTTGATATTTCACATGTATGTGAGTCAGCCATATTTTGTGTCCTTGACCCTCTGTGATGAAAAGCCTATTAACGTCATGTGATTTGGTCACATAACACAGTAATGACCGCATGTACAATGACGTTTACGGGCGTATTTATTGATCAGTGAATGCAATGAAAGACATGAACAGTCCTATATATATATAGGTATTACATGATATATGACTGCTTAGGAGATAATTGTCTACAAAATGAGAGGCTGATATCATTATACATAAAAAAACAATTTACAGCATGAAACTGGGAGATTTTTTTCCGGAAATATCACAACATTTTCAATGTAGATTTTAACCCTTAGGCTGCTACATTGTTTTCTATGTAAAGGGACACCACTGCTGAATTAATTATTGAAATTTAAATTAATTTACTTAATTTTTCAAATGCGCATAACTTGAAAAATATTTGTTATATGTGAAAATAAGTTGTATGAAAATTGTTCGTTGTTGTCTCTAGATAATATTAAGGTTTTCAATTTTAAAGTTTTTAGTATTTACCTGTACAGGTGGTAGTAAAGGTAAGAAAAGGTGAAACTTTTAATTAATCGGATTAAAGCAAGAGAAAGATCATTTTGAAATTATTTTTGTCCGCAAATGTGATTTGCAAATGATAACAGAGATTATAAACTTCAGTTTTGACATAAGACGCTGTACATTTACACGGAGATTCTCGGGTAAAAAGGTCAGGTATTTCGTCAAGAATTGCATGTGATTTGCAACAGGTTTCAGGTCGTCATTCAATGTATTAACTGTCACAGTCGGCATATTGATATATCTTAGCTACGGTCAAGTTTATGATTAAATCATCGATAAAAGGTTTGAAGAAATAAATCGGCTCACAAGGTATCAATGTCAATGTTCAATTCGGCCTCACCTGCAGACGACATGTGCACCTCGGTCTGCCGATATTTTCCTGTTTGCGTAGGGGACAAAGCCGTTAATTGGAAAGTTACATATTATGTTACACCGAAGTATTTCCACATCAACCATGTCAAACCCTTCAAAACCTTTATTATCATCGTAGGTGACACTGGAGAATAAATGTTTACCATCATATTCATCGCTTCAATCTACGCGTCCGCCATTTGTATGACTTTTTCTCGATTCGAAATTCTCTCGCACACCTTGGATCATTACTAGGGTACACTGCTGGGAATATCGAAAGTAATGACAAAACAACCAATCAGAAGCCTTCTACTATATGCGTTCGGGTTTTGGTATAGCAACAACCCGACTTCACACTTCCTGGCTTACAATCAAAACCTACAGACCGAGAAACGGCATATGCTGTGCGTAGCACTGACGTCCCGACTTTTCAAAACGGCATATGCCGTGCTTAGCAGCCTAAGGGTTAACACAATCTGCAAATAACCCAATCTTGGAGCTAGTATTTAGTACAACCTTAAATACATTTGGTATCATGGAGAATTATTAAAGGTATTAATAATTTATTATACGATCAAATCTCTGTTAAAAGACCACCTGTGTTGAGAGACCACTTTTGCAGTTTCCCTTTGTAGTGAAATTCATTGCTTGTTGAACCTATAATTGACTTTGAAGGGTGCATGGTCTGTAACAATACAGGTTTGACCAAGATGTTTTTGGACAGCAAGAAATACAATACAAATTGATAGAACATGGTGAGGAAATGTAATTACTCCGATAACAGGTGTGTTTATGATTAGTAGGTATCCAATCATACAACAGCCAGACATTTCTAAGGTAAATCTGTGCAGCGTTTCAGCAGGAATGTACAACATTATCCGTGTAAATATTGATACATATAGGCAGATTTACTGGCCAACAAAGTAGTGCTGTTAATAATTATGGACCATTAGTCACTTGAAGCCTATTCAGCTTAATGTCAATTAAATGCGAAAGAAATCCTCATGTATATTCCAAGAAAAGTACTGAAGTTTTTAACAAAGGTACCTTATTGAGTATATGAAGAGCTTTAAGCAGAAAATGCAAAAAAAGCAAATTTTTAGATTGTTTAGATAATATTTTTGACCTTTCTATTAAAAGCAGGTTATAGCTGCTAAGCTTACAATGCTTGGACGATGGGGGTCTTGATGCTTTTGACCTGCAAGCTGACATAATCTTCTTTACAGTAGATATAGTGTCTGCTTCGGATGCTGACTGGCAGGATCTGAGCAATCATTACTCTAGTCGTGTACTCCCAACCTTCACACCTAAACAATACATCAGGGATTCTGTGGTTTGATACTTACTGTGTGGAATGGTATTGAATAACTTTGTGTATGACGCTGGTGATAATGTGTTCTGCCGGTTTTGTTCAATATCAATGAAAATTTAATGTTTGAAAGTCTTTATAGTGGTAACAGTTTAAGAATAGTTTGTTACATGCACTGTGAAATATTTTCAAATATTTGCAACAAAAGCAATAAATGAAAAAGACATCCAGGAATGGTATCTATATAATTACACCAATTTTGCATGGTAAGATATAGTGCACGTTTTTTAAGGGGAAAATGATAATTTAAGGAAAAGGGTGCACACAATATGCCGGAACCATCAACCAGCCCTGAGTCACGACCATTTATCATGAATTTGTAAGGGATTTTCAGAAATATTTTGAAAAATACTTGCAGCAGTTTCGCAAAATAAACCAATCAAATTTCACGTAATAATTATATTTTTTAACCATATCAAAAAGCTGTAATTTGAAGTCATATTATAAAATTAGACAAATGAACACCTTAGTCTTTCAGGTCTCTTTGGCATCATGAGTGGATCTGACAAATTACCGGGTTGTTTAGTAATCTGAGATGGAATATGCCATTCTTGGATAAAGACTGCTGAAATATCTAATCTTGGCTGTTCAAACAGGCCAGAACAATATTGGCAAAGTCGTGAAGCTCAACGAAAATGTGTACCGCAAGGAGTTGAGATCGCTTTGCACTCTAGATCTGTGACAAAAATCTTATGGCCCTACCTTGGCCAAATGGGGGACAGTCCCTTCTTCAGTATAAATTCTTATCCTTATAATTTAAGCATAATTTTATAAAATGTTGGTCAAAATCCAAAGTCTTTTGAAGATTTTTTCAGTATCTGACATCTTATGGCCACGCCCCACAGCCCCCTTTTCGTTCTGGCTTATATTGAGTATAGATTATGAGCCCAACCTCAGGCTGATAAGTACCACCAATAGTTCTGCATAAAAGTCAAAATTAGGATTATTTCAGGCTTATATATACTTTGGCAACTGACACAGAGACATTTAAAATGGATTGAACCAGCAATGATGCATGTTTTGAGTTTAGAATATAGATTTTTAGGGACTCAATACAGTCAAATAGATATCATTAGTATTTTCTTTTAAAACAAAGACAAGCTGTAATCATAATCAAGTTAGCAGATGGCGGTCTGCGAGGGTAGTTGTGTAGCTGACTGCCCTTAAGTGCACACACTCGTCCGATATTGCTGTAGGATTTAGTCAAACTTGTAGACACTCAGAAAACAACAAAGAATGGTGTATTTTAGAAGAAGATGGAATATTTATCCATAAATAGGATCAAAGATTTTCTGAAGAGTATTGTTGTGAAAAACATTGTTTTATGCCTAGTCTATATATACTCTGCCCAAGTCAGGTATCAACAGATCCTATCGTCCTCAAAGTGTCAACACATGTACGCTTATTAATGATGAGGCTTAGTGTGACCTTTTTTACCAACCAAATTAATCACCTAGACGATTGTTAATTATATCCCCTCGGAACGAAATTTGAGGAGGGGATATAGGATATTGAACCAGTAGTAAATATGTACATACATATACTTATGTAACACTCTTTGTCATCGCTCTAGCGACTTCCTCTTTGTCATCACTCTAGCGACTTCATTTCATTGGTGACCTCAACCTGGTTGGTTTTATCTATCCAGCTTGACATTCCTTCGCGAAAATGAATTCCAATATTGAAAAAAAACACCACAAAAAGTACCTGCGCATTATACACAAATGTGCATAGGTAATATGCAAATATTTATGATATAGAAGATACTAAATAGTTTCTTATTGAATGTCATATAGAGTTCAACAGTTGAAGAATGTGTTTGGTGACATTTAATTTTTCACATGTGGGTATAAGCTTTCAAAGTAGAGGAAAATTGTATTAAGTTGTATTAGAGACTTAACATATTAAACTTCATGGTAAAAGTAATTGAAAAACATCAGCAGACCAGGCATATAATTCTGAAGTCTGGAAGGAGAAATGGGAGTTATGCTCGAGTATGAAAACCCCCAGAACTATTGATTTTCTTTACCATTAGGTCTATATTTAGTCAAAACGCCATTTCTGGAGATCATTTGATCTTCAGCTATGAAAGACTATCTCTGAAACATACTGATTGCACAATTCAAGGGAGAACAAAATTAAAATACAATATCTGAAATTGTTCTGTACTTGATATCTCAGAGCCAGGGAGTATTTAGCTGTGCTCAGCAAATGATAGAAACAAACCTAAAACTCATTGATCAGTGATAAGAGCGCACTGAGAGAATTAGAAGCTATGTAATGTCGTTAGCTAATTCAGTGACGCGGCAGGCAGGCAGGCAGGCAGCATAAAAGGACCTTATATAGATCCTGTCTCCTTACATGTTTTCTGATCAAGTAGAACATTGGACCCATCGAGCTACTATCGTGGTCAGGAAATCCTAGTTCTTTTCATCTTATGTAAATGTCCTGTAGAGTTTAAGTTGTAGATTAGTGATATCCTGGAACAATGACCTAAATGTAAGAACAATATTATAATGCTACTTAGTCTGTCTCGGTCTTTATTAGAAATCTCAATTTTTACATTTTGATAGAAATATTCAACCAACTTCGCCAGTTCTGACGTAGTTTTGCTTATAGTTTTCGATGTGTTGTTTCAGAAAAACACTGTACAAACAAATTTGATAAATACTTGCATTTGACAGAATCCTTGAACTGTAACTGATATAAATAATAACGGATAACATTGCAGAAAGTAAAGGAAGTTTGTACAGCTGAGGAACCTGAATCAAACTGGGATGGGACTAGCTTATGATATGGAGACAGAACAATTGAGAATACTTTGCTGTTAAAAACCCATTACCCTCAAATGTCTGCTGGATTTTCAAAAAGAAAAAAGAAAATAGGGGAAATATGCTGCAATTTTAACAGAAAACAATTCAAGATTAAACCATTTCTTCACATTGTTATATTCTGACATTTGGCTTAATGCCTGTGGAGACTGCATCATAATGGAAGAGAAACTTTGCTTTCTATGGATTTTTCTGCCAAGTTTAAAATGCTAAAGGCATTTGGTACGACCTGCGGAGATGGAGTGATGACATTTTCACCACATTACAAGTTTCTGTGAGGGTGAATGTTTTAGTAGACTCGGTTCCTGCTGAACTAATGGCCCGGCTTTATACCAGTAATTCTCGCTATTGCATCAACTTATCTAATTTGTTGGCCTTTTCTTGAGGAAATGGATTTCGCCTGATTTGACGCCCGATGCAGTTAACACCACTATCGGAATGCACTGGCGCTGAAACGGTGCAGTCTCCCAATGCATATTGATAGGATAGCTTCAATCCATGCTTTGATTAGGAGGGTATGGATTCCATTATGGAATAAGCTTATAGTAATGCTACGACCATACATGAAATACCAATTCTCCGTTCTTAGATTTCCGTTTTCGGCATGTTTCTTTTCAGGCGTGAGCTAAATTGCTTGTCGTCTGCAGAAACATATTGTTTGCTATTTATAAAACTACTGAACTCGTACTGTTTATAGAAGTTGAATACTATCGTGCGCGAACATCTTCACTAAAACCCTTTCCTATTGGATCAAGATATCGTTGGGAAATCTTGTATCCATGTATATGCACGTCATTTAGCTGGTTCTGACGGCTGTGAAATATTATCGCAAATTGATTCCTACTCCAAGACCTTAACAGATATGGTGAAACTTCTCTAGAGCTTGACTCGAAATACTATATATTTATTGCCAAAGAAAAATGAAGAATTGCCAATAAAAAATAACTGTTGTTAGATCCAATTCCATCAGATAAGCCATAAAAGATGAGCTTTTACTTGAAGGGAGCTGGTATTGAAATACAGTTGATTCATCTATCAAATGTTGTCGAGGAACAGTCAGATATTGAATTGGAAATTAATTCATGTGGTTTTTTGTTTAATCGCATGAAACTTTTTAGTTTTCAGGGAAACCAATATATTTGTAGAATATGGCAGACGTTGTCAACAGGTAGTGCCTCTCGGAGTTCTGTTGACATTTTGTGTTTCTGGAAGGAAAATAAGAATTTGTCATCTGATATTTTCACCGTGAACGTTTTCCACGATTTGGGTTGTATTAATTGCTATTTGAGTGTGTATTTGATAGAATTAACACATTTGTGCCAGATAGGAGATGATGACTGTTGACTTTGCTGGAATTGGGATATGTTGGCTGTAGCGGACATTGAACGGCCTGCTAATCGTGCTGAGTAATCCTTTCTTTGACATTTTACTTGATCGTGCAGGGATAACAGCTAGGACACACTACATCAGTAATATGAGAACGGACTGATACGGTTCGATGCCTGTCTCATCACGCTATCACCACTGGGTGAAAGTCACAAGGCAAATAGTAGGACAGGAAAAGTGGACTTGAGCATCATGGGCTTTGATTTTCCTCGATGAATTTGTATATATATTATACTGTTTTAAGAAAGGCAGAGTACTTGGTATCATGTTGTTCAATTTTCCTTATTTGGTTAATATTGAAGCCCAAGGTTTTAAATAATTCTGCTTAAATTTCCTGTAATATACCGTATATAAATACGATTTTATAGATGTAAATATGCAGATAGGGGGCAAATTGTATTAACACTGGGAACGATTTTATTGAATACATAAGAGGAAAACGTATTAAAAGGAAAAAGTATTTTATTGAGAACCAATAGCATGATAATTGAATTAAAATAAAAAGGATATTTTTTTGGAATCATGAATACAGTATTTTTCAGATAAGATGAAAAAAATCAGAATAGACTATTGATAGGTCTGTCACAGTTATTCCTGTACAAATATATTTAGGGAGTTTGTCATGGTTTAATTTAAGTGAGATGATACTTGAGAGATTATCTCACATTTATAATAAGGATGTGTTTCATTCATAACTGTATACAGAAGAAAAATTTCCACAAAACTAGACATTGGCATGACGTGGTGATAATTAGGACCAATGAAAACCGTTTTGTGTGTTTACTGAATACACACGACATCGTGGACAGGAAAACCCCCCTCACCACCTCACAATGAGCCAGAGCTAGCTAGCATCATACTATAGCTCCAAGCCAGTCGTGTAGGAGGCAGAGAATCACACTTACAGCACGCAGTGGCTGGCAGTACCAGCTTTTCTATTCGGTAACACAGCACTGCGGTACGGAGGCTGATCTAGGCTTTATCTTACCTTCTTGTGAGAAAAATCTACATGGTATTAGAAGTTGTTTTGGATGTGGACAGTATCATTGTTTCAGTGTAGTCACTCAGTTTGTTCTGAAATGGATGGATAATGCTGTGGAATTACAACGGTTCACGGAGCTGTTTGGTAGAGCCAGCTATATAGTGTTACTTCAGCCAGTAGCTTAGCTGGGTATTGTTGTTTGCACTTTTTTCCCCGGGTTGGAATTCTTGGAATCGTTCCAGAAGAATTTTTTGTTTGCAAGTGATGAAAAATATGATAGAGATGTTGAGATTTGTGTTATGACTTAAGTGACAATGAGACCATTACTGCAACTGGATATATTGTGTAGAAAAAAAATGTGATTTGAAAATAATATTTATGGAGAATTCCAAGGGTTTTCAGTACATCTGTACTAGGATAAGATAGAGGATGTGATATTGTTTGATAATTTCTTTTTTAGCATTCAAGAATCTGTGATTTACTTGTGCCAAAAACTTATCTTTGAAATAACACGTAAAGAAAATGTTTCGTCGGAGTGTGTGTAATTCATCACTTTCCCTGATGGAGTTAAATAACCACAACTATCACCACGGTAACCAGTTACAGTTGTACGGCACATGTTTCAGTAGGAACAGACAACCCCACTGGTCTGGATTTCCAGAAAATACGACATTATATAAAGGGTCCGATTTCTGTTTGTCTGGTACAAACTACAATCCCCCATTCACTCCCTCGAGTCTTTCTGCTTCCACGTCTGTCGATAGTTTGAACAGTGCGAGTCAGATTTATTTGACCCCTGACCTCAGTTCCTGTAGACAGTGTTCACTTTCGCTTTCGTCAGAATCTGGTTTCAGTAGTAATGGATCAGGATCCGGGTCAAATACGAACCGGAAATCAAAATCGGACAGAAAAAATTACACGCAACCTCCTTTTCACCAAAACCTGGGATTTGATCTGTGGAAAGATAACCCAGACCATGACAAATATAACACGTTTTCAGTATCGGAAACAGAAGTAACGCAAGTGATAGAGTATCTGGAAAATCGTCTTTCAATTCAAGGGGAAGGAACTCCAAGTAGTCCTGAGATAACTGACAATGTGCGAAACACTGAACAGGAAATGGGGCCAGTTTCTCCCAAAGTAACTTTTGTCTTGGATACGTACTGCAACATCTATATGTTCGGGTGAGTGTAAAATCTTTAATTTCCCCAAGTTTTATTTTCAGTAAAATTATTATCTCCCCTTTTCTTTAATTCAATTCTCACATATTGAATTGGTATCCAGTGGCTAGTTCCTTGAATTGAATTAAATTGTTAACAAAATAAAAATAAAAACATGATCAGCTTTGATTTTACCTAATACATAAGATGTAAACATTTGTAATCCTAAATAATGAAATTCTTGTTGTATAACTTAAAGAAATAAAAAAAATCACCACCAAGAATTCATAATTCATTTAAAAGTTGTGTAAAGAAAACGTGTGTGAATTTATTACCCCACCAAGGCATACATAATTGTCTAAAAGTTGTTGTAATTATATCAACCACCTTGCTTATGCAGCAGTTTTCCATGAAACATTTAAATTTGCTTGAAGCTAACTTATGATAAAACAAGATGGCGTCCTAAAAATTAGCATGAGCAATGATGTCATAGTGCGTGGGTTTCAGTTTTGGAAACCGTTAACTTTTGTCAAGTCGTTGTTAATGTTTTCTTAACGATAAATCTTAGGCAGCACAGTGGTATAGAATCTTCGCAGACACAGGCATCACACTGTTGTTACGTTATTAAGTTGTATTTATACCCCCACGGTGCAATATCAGACAATTAAGATGTATTTGGTATATAAAGATGGTAGCTTTAAAGCCATTCCTTAAAGATTATTTTGGTTCTCTATCCATAATAGGGAAAGTTTAATCCCATTATGAGAACCAAAATCATTCTGAGGCTTACAGTAAATGACTGCATGGTTAAAAAACCATCAGGAAAGATAATTAAGAAGATAAATCTTGTTATTTCTCATAATCTTTTTTATATATGTAAATTATGGAGCTCATTTCCTTACTCACTTTAACTCATTCACCCCTGAAATTTTGTAATGAACTATTCCAACCTTTGAATTGGGAGAGTTCAAATGTGTCTTTAGGAGTGAATGAATAACACTGCTTGCTTAAATTTTTCATTAAACTTGCAGGATATGTATCAAAATCTGGGGCTGATGTAGATGTTTTAAGTAATTTGATGAAATATATATTATGTTATCAATGGCATTGTGAAAGGATACAATAGGTCTAGTGAAATGAAATACCCCTATGTTTTACGGTAGCATGCTGATCTGTAGGTCATAAACCCTTCAACCGATTGAACTTTTAGTTTTAGCAGACTTTTGATCTATTTGGTAAATTTATGTGAAAGGGAGCTATTTCATGTCAGCATTTGTCTGCCTGGTTGTCTGCCATCTTGTGTCAGTGTCTGTCCATTTTCAGTAAATAAATACAGCGACCAAACGTAGAAATTTGAAGAGTGCTTTTTTAATTGATTTATTAACCTTTACAATTAATATTGATATACTTCAGAATCAATGAAATATTGAGAAGAACTGTCTTTTCTTTATTCTTAATTACAGCAGTTTAGCTCAGTTCTGTTCTCCTGTTGTGACACAAGTGTGGAGTTTAATTGATCTGTGGGCTTCGTTAACTCCCTATCTACGTCAGAGCCGTTTGTGAGAAATGACAACACAATCACCAAGTTTCATCATTTTTGGAGACTTGTTACGGTACGGCCATCAGTCATGTCGGTATTCCGTGATGGTTAAAGTTGCAAAACGGCAGATCATTTAAAAACATCAGGCTCTAAAAATCAATTTATATACATTTGAAAAGCTGACAGATTACATGGCATTTGTGCAAGAGCAAAAGTGTCAATAATTCTGAGGACCATTTTCTTTCACACTACTAGGATAATAATTTTTTGTTTGTTTTTTTTTTTGTCAAAGAATTTATAAAGATGTGTATGTTGTCTGACATCAAAAATGATATGGTAATGTAAGTTTTTACTGTTTTTGATTACTTTTATCCTTCTTGGAGTAAAAAGTTGATTATTTCTTGGAGTAAGAAGTTGATTAAGGGCATACATTTGGGAAGGGAAAGGTTTCTTACCTAATAAGCATTAAGTAGTGGGGCTGAGGGACTAGGGACATACATTTGAAAGTGAGGCAGTGGAAATGAGAAAGTAGAAAGGAGTGGCCTAGAATGCATGGAGATGTGAGTATGGAGTTGAGGAAGACAAGAGTTGGGTAGGGGGAAACAGTCTGAACTTAGAGAAGTATAGGAAATTAGGAGTTGGGTTACAGAGTCTACTGGGAACAGTATGTAGGAAGCTTGGAATTGAGTAACAGAAAGTCTGGCCAAGTGGGAGAATTGTTTTAAGGAACATAGGAGTTGTGTAGATAAAAGAATTAGTCCTTGGGGGAATAAAGGAAGATAAAAGAGTTGTGAAAGGGAAAGGAACTGGCCTAGGAACAGTTAAGAAAGTTAGAATCTGGCCAGGGAGCATTTGGATCAGAAGAGAAGGAAAGGAACTGGAGACATGGACTTTGGGAGTTTCTAGATCATATACGCAAATAGAATGTTACATTTACTCAGTTGCCAATTCGGCCCTATCCTATCAGTAAACCCAATGCTATATCCTGGTATGAAATCACTGTATGTGGTGCTCTTTAGTTAATTTCATATGTTTTATGAAAATAAACCTATATCACCATACTTCAACTAGGTAATGTAGTAGAGTGTAAAACAACCAAGATTACAATTTCACACTGCATTGTAAATCTGAAAAAAAGGTTAAACTGAAAATTTACTCATTCACCCCTGAAATTTCATAATGACCTATTCCAATCTTTGAATTGGAAGAGTTCAAATGTGTCTTCAGGGGTGAATGAGTTAAATAAATTGTTGTTTGATAATAATTACAATAAATAGTAACAAAACAACAAATTAAACATTAAAGAATGATGGAGAGACAAATTTAAAAAATGATGGAGAGACAAATTTAAAAAAAGTGTAAGGCTTTATTTCTACTGCACAACAAAATATTGTCTTAACCAAATAGAAAAATATATTTATAAATATAACAGTAACAAAAACATTTTGATTCTAATAAGAGTCCAGATTGTTTTTCATTCACTTCTTTCAGTCGCTCGTAACTGCTGTTTTGATATATATATATAGAGATACTCTTTCAGAGTATTTCATGTAAAGGAAATTATTCAAAATTCAAAGTTAACACCACTGCAATTAGGAGTGCAGGTTTGTAAACGTTATGTTGCCTGTGTTTTATGTGAACTACAAATACATTAGTCTGTGAAGCCTTAATCCTGGCTGTGTTGCTGAAACTATTTCAAATTTCCAGCATTGTGGATCAATTTGTTCCAATTGCCATTGCTGTTTGAAACTACTCTCCCACACATTTGATTATGTTCCAAGTGGGCTGACAGAACCAAGATGGTACAAGTTTAACACAGGTTTATGTTAGACTTTGATAAATTAATATTAGATTGCAGGAATGAAAAAAGTTAGTTTTCTATTAGTGAGTTATACCTTGACTTAAGGGTAAATGGGGCCTTAAATATAACATGAATCTCCACCACAAAAGAGTTCCACAGCACAGAAAGAACCATTTAGAATAACTCTCTGAATAGAGGTCGGCTGTAATAGTAAAGCTATACCTTGACTTAAGGGTAAATGGGGCCTTAATATAACATGAATCTCCACCACTAAGGGTATCCACAGCACAGAAAGAACCATTTAGAATAACTCTCTGAATAGAGGTCGGCTGTAATAGTAAAGCTATACCTTGACCTAAGGGTAAATGGGGCCTTAATATAACATGAATCTCTACCACAAAACAGTTCCACAGCACAGTAAGAAGCATTTAGAATATCTCTCTGAATAGAGGTCGAAGCTATTCCTTGACTTAAGGGTAAATGGTACCTTAATATAACATGAATCTCCACCACAAAAGAGTTCCACAACACATAAAGAAGCATTTAGAATATCTCTCTGAATAGAGGTCGAAGCTATACCTTGACTTAAGGGTAAATGGGACCTTAATATAGCATAAATCTCCACCACAAAAGAGTTCCACAGCACAGGAAACGTATAAAATATCTTCATGATAAGAGCTGGAAGGTAATAGAGTGCTATACTTTTACTTAAGGGTAAATGGTGCCTTAATATAACATGAATCTCCACCACAAAAGAGTTCCACAGTATAGGGGGAAACATTTGAAATATCTTTGGGAACAGAGATGGAAGGAGTGCGTAGGCCTGTGTTTATTGAGGATGATGCAATATGTTGCAGAAACTATACTTATTAGCAAACAGGAACAATACGCTTTGTTCGCTAGTTTTTTTTTATTGGTCTTGCTGAACACATTTGTCTTTGTTTTCCGAAATTCCCAAACGAGATAAAATTGTTAGTTTCTAATTATTGTACAGTTCCAGTAACGCTGGAAGAGAAAAGCCACCTGGTTTGTCTTATTGAAGGAGACCTTTAACAGATTTCTGGTATGTGTTTTTGTAAAGAACATTTAAGACATAAAATCATTAGAAATTACAGTCATTTTGAGATTTTAAAAGATTGGATAATTTCGAAATATTTATAAATGGATTCTGTGTGCGTATCAGTGTTATTTAAAAATGAATATTATATGATCGGAACTTAATAATTTAAACATTTGTTTTAAGTAATGGCATGTTTAATAACTTTGAATGAGAGTTAAATTTATTTCCTTTTCAATTCTAATGGCTTGTGTCAGTACCATCAAATTGATGTCATGAAGCATTTTCCTAACGATGTATATATGCATACGAAGCCATTGAAAAATATATTCGTTAATCCGTATTTTCTGAGTAATTTTGAAAATTAAAATTAAAATGGGTAATTTTAAACAAACACTAATATTTTATTTAACTTTCTACTTACTCAAACAAGTTTTGTAAAGATACGAGAAATGCAGGCTTTTATTTAGAATAAATCTGGTTGAATACAATTACTGCAAACTCCTATATTGTATGTTACAGGAAATAGAATTATCAATCATGAGTTCTGACCACTTCTTGAGCATAAACAGGATTTTTTAAAATCAGTTTGAGAGAGAGAATATTGAAATTTCATTTACGCAGATTTGATACATACTGAAATATATGGCGACAAAATATGAAAGACTTGGGTGGGTTTTTACAAAAAAATATATTCTTGGAGACAGTTTTCTTCATACACTCGGAAGTCACTTTAACAAACAGTCTATATCGTGCCGAGAGAAATCGCACACTTTTGTTGGTGATATTGTGCACTAACTACTTGAGGTAGTCTGTGTGAGGAGAAAACACATACACTTTAAATGAGAAATTGTTCACTTAACAGATGACAATTATAACCAAGGTTGTACAAACAGACTAGAAAGGGTTCTGGGTGTATAGCCAAGGCGAGCTAAGTGATGGCAGACGCCTGTCAAGTGCTACAGGGGGATGTGGGAACGGAGAATGACCACAGCTCATGATGTAGGTAGGGTTGAGATAGGTACAAATACTGACCAAGCTAGTCAGATTATATAAAACATATCATTCCCATGATTTTTACCAGTGAATTGTCCCCTTGCAACTCGTCCCAGCCCTAAGAGACCCCTACCTGTAACATATACACAGATATGGGTATTGTTTTCAAAAACAAGGATTGATTTTACACATAGCATACTTGACTTACATATTGCCTACTCGGCGCTTAGCAATTAAGGCAAAATTAAATGTTTGCAGAACATTCCAAAATTCTCATAAAATATTCCATAATAGATTATATTTGGTATATACGTAGGTTAACACTATAGAGAAACTGTGAGCTAGCTCACAAAGATATAATCCCTGTCTACTTTTATGCTTGATTCTGGGCCAAAACTCCAGGAAAATAGTCAAATAGAAACATTTCTCTCTTCAAACACCTTTGATGTTGTTTCGCTGTGCCAAGTTACAAAAAGTCTAACAAACACTAAAGGAGGAGTTGTGGTCGCAAAGTTTATTGAGCAGAAATTTAAAGTTTCAAGGGCCACAACTCCAGGAAAATGCTTAAATTATGTGCTCCTTTATTCATGCACATCTACATATGGTGAAAATTCACCGTGTCAAGTTACCAAAATATCCAAACAACGGTTTAGGAGGAGCTGTGCTTACAAGGATCATGGACAGACAGACCGGGTGATTCCTGCTTAACTATACCCCCCAGAAGTTGGGGGGTTTTTTTTGGGGGGGGGGGGGGGGGGGGGGGGTGCATATTAAGGCTAGGGCACATATTAGGTCTGATATGGCTGTTCTTTTATTTAAAAGCTGAATATCAACATCTTACATGATGATCCCTACAGTCTGCTTTAATTCCCAGTACATGTCAAAGTTTTAGATTTTCTTATTGAATGTATAAGATTGAAGATGAAATATTTGAGAAATAAATGATTATACCATTTCCTGAATGATTCAGATGCTGCAGAGTTTGCTACAAAATCAAAATGATATAAAGGTTTATTTTTCATATGGCTAATAAAAGATGAAGCTTTGCATTCAAAATTGAAGCTAACAATACATGTGAAGTTGTGTTTGATGCTGAGGCTGGATTAACTTTCCTGGCTACCAAGTAAGATAAAAGCAAAAGTACTCTTCTTTATTGATGTCAGATGAAAATGCGTAAAACATCCAAGGGAGTTTTGATGTCAAGACTGTAGGTTCCGATGCTGGAGATTTTGCCAACCAACTTGTCAGCATAAACAATAGAGTTTTGAGGTCCTGGAAATGTTAACTTCTAAGACTGTGCTCATAATAAAATGAATTATTAGTCTAGAACTGAAATAGTTCGTGGAGTCTTGAAGCCCAAACAATGTATGTAATTTTGATACTGACTGACACTGAGGGGTAAAAATTGAGATAGTAATTCTGGGATGGGGAAAAACTAACTATGGTGGTGTGATGTTTTCTGCTATTTTGTTACTGAAGATCTGAACTATTGTATACCATAGGCAAGCTAACAAGAGCGTTGTGAAGTGCTGTCTCAGTATCTGTGGCTGGAGACACCAATCTTAGGAAGAGTAGGGAGTAGTTGGACCAGAGGTGAAGTAGAGCTTCCTGCACTGATAGCAATAGACCCTGTATTCCTCAGTACCATAGCGTTTGTTTGTGTTTACACCAATAAGTCTGCATACCACCTTATCACCCCTACATATCTAAACTGGACTTGCCCAGTCATTGATTCGGAAGGGTTCAAATGTGACTTTAGGGGTGAATGGGTTAATGATTCTGATACTGATGTGTACTCATGATACTGTTTACTGGCATGTAATCTTTTAGAGTGTCTTGTGGTCAGAAGGGAGGTCCAATCTGATCAGGTCCAGATCTTGACCGTTATGGCCGATACTGGCCAGGTACTTACGTTACATTAGCCTTGTAGTATTTAAGCAGCTACAGATATGTTGGCACTGATTAATGCACGATCATTGCATAATTAAAGAGTGGTTGGGCATATTCTGGAATTTTATGTCTACCATATTATCAAGTCACTAAGAGGTAACAGACTGGGGTCAAATCTGGTCAAATCTTGACCAGTGTGGTTGACCATACACTTTCTTATCTACACATGTTCAGTTTCTTCCTTGCTTAATTAATTAAGAGGGGATGATGTTATTCTAGAACTTCATGGCCGTAGTTTGTGGTCATGGGGGATTTCAGGTTGGGGTCAAGTGCGGTCAAGATACATCTGGTCAAGGGAAAATCTTGACCAGCAGACACTTATTGTTATAAGACACATGTTATTCTGTGGTTGCTTACATAGTTTATCCTCACTGTGCTGTGGTCACTGCAATGGTTTTTAGTGACCGCAGTGTTTGATTTTTTTCCATTTTCACTTCATTATTTGAAAAATTCACCTACCTGTATACTTGCCAACTTTTTTAAATTTCAATTGGGTAGATTCTGCACACTCAAAATTAAAAACCTAATTAAAATGTGTATATATATCCCCTAGAGACAAAATAAAAGACATATTTTGAGTTCTTTCAGATGAAATCATTAGATTTTAAGAATGTTTTCACAGATCAGCAAATTCACGGGTTGAAAATGCTGAAATTAAGGGTCCAAAATCGTGAGTCTCCCTCCTAAACAGGGAGGGTTGGCAAGTAGGACTGATGGCTATTCAGAGACTCTTACTCTTTGAATCTTGTCACTGTATTTATTTTATAGATATGGTTCCAAGTGGTTTCAGGAAATCCCAAAACAAAAATGTTTTCATCTTCAAACCTGCATCAGCATTTTGCACCCAGGTGTTTCCCCATTATTATCCTCACAAAAGATGATGTTGTGGTGAAGCTAAAATGGGCCCAGTTGCAGCTCTTCATTGTCTGTTACTGAATTTGTTTTGGGAAAAAAACAACTTCGGCTAACAAAAATATTTTGATTTGCAATTAGAAAAAAAAAAAAAAAGTCATATTGAGAATTTTTGTTTTTTTGATGAGTTCATTATGAATTGGCAATGTAGAATGTTTTGTTTCTAAAATCTGTTCAAATTAAAATTTCTAGAGTTTCCATACATGTTAGTTATCCTAAATATCTTAACAAAATCTTTAGTTAAAGCTAAATACATCACGCATGTGTTAAAAAAAATGATTGAAATTCTAAACTTAATTCACTCTGTATATATAGAAAATTTGAGATCACAGGACACCTTCAATCAAACACAAGACATATTTGTATATTTTTGTTATTTGTCAAAAACTTACATTTTAAAAATTTTCGTAAACAGCTTTAATAGCTTAAGTCTAATCAGACTTTGAAACAAATGGGCCCTGCGGACTGCCTTTGTTTGAACTTGTGTGAGATTGTTGAGTAATTAATACGCCCTAAAACTGTGATTAGCATCTTTGTAGTGTGGTGTGCTGTTTACAAAGGTACGGCAATGTAAGTTACATCACCGCTGTTGTGGTCTGGTCTGATTACAGCCCTAATAGTTCCTGGTGTTCACTTTCAGTTATACAACAAACACGCCCCATATTAATTAAATCCGAAATTTGATAAGTGGGCAATTTTATCTTTTATGAGTTATATAATGATGTATACAAATGTATGAGAAAATGCTACAGTGTTGGGTCTTGGGAGGGTCTACAATGTTATAAATGGGAGATAATTGTCAGAATTTGTCATGAATTTCTCATTTGGAAATCACATACTTATTTAGTAATCATATTAATGAAACAGTCTACTTCAGTTGTTGACTGGAGTTTTCATCAGTCAGCACCTATTGTTGTTGTCTATGAAATTAGCCATGGGAAATTCTTGTGAAGCATTCTGTGTTTTTGTTTTTAATATTTCCTAAAAATCTGAAGCCTTGCATTTTATTTTCTGATTATTTTTTTTTGTTAAAAAAAAAAGAAATGAAATGGCAAAAATTATGTTTTCAATGCAACAATTTGTTTAATACTGTAAAATATTGATTTGAAATATACTTTTAACTAGTGCTGCCATGAACTGAGTTTCAAGTGAGCTCTAGTGCTTTTTACAATAAAAAACATAAAACATTGTCCATTGTATAAAACATGTTTACAATAAATAACAATGATGTTTTTATATCCCCAAATTACACACCATGTGACTTATTTATACACATTAGCTATTGTTTTCGCTCAGACATACAGTTACGTCACCATGGTTACACACAACACCCACATTTAGGTTCCGATTGTATCGATCAGACGGGTAATCTCTGGAACATTTGGAAATGCCACTTGCTGACTATGTTCCGAGACGTTTTATGACATTTTTGTGTGATGTAGATTGTAGATGGTATGTAAATATAGCTTGTACATGTAGTCGGTCAGACCATGAATATATTTTATGTCAGAATGGTCGTCAAATGATCGTACGCATTTGATATGCCAGAGTCTTATACCAACAAATGATTGAAAACCTCTTTATTTTGTTAGAATTAGATTAAGGCACTGCTCGTTTATGTTGTATGTATAGCTAGTTAAATAATAGCTTTTGTAATATACATCTATATCCATAAGCCAAAGTGACGTACTGAAAAAAAGGTAAAAATCTTTTATCGCTAAATTGAAAAAATAAATAAGTTTTCATGAAAAAAAAAAAATGAAAAAAATCGAAAATGGAAACAAGTATAGTATATAGTCCAGTCACATCAGTTTCCAAAAATAAAATGTGGAACAATTCATGTTTAACAAGAATTTATACAATTTTAACTGCAAAATTGAAATCGGCTCAATTATATCAAGTCAGCTAAGTCCTTTGATCATGAAACCATCTCAGAATCTCAAATCCAGGTTTCAGATGCACAAAAGCTTATTTTGGAAATATCGGTCAAGATATCAGTGAAAATTACGGTATATTGTAAAAGCACACATAGAACTTTATATCCTTGAATTTGGAACTGAAAAAATGAAAATCATTCAGTTTTGGACAAAGCGAGGAATTGTTTTCTAGTCTGTGAGAGTGAACTACACTGGTGACAACATTGATTTGTATAAAAAGGATCTGATTGAATCGCTGGATATTTAAAGAAAAATAAAGAAAATTTGTTCATGACATTGGTATGAGGAAATAACAGAATCTTGTCTATTTCCTCTTTTTGATAGGAAGGACTAACCCCACATTACATTTGTATGAGAAAATGAAAGAATCTTGTCAATTTCTTCTTTTTGAAGGACTTACCCCACGGTAGTAAATTTTCTTGATGTTGATATATATCAATGTGAACTTAATGGAGATAAATATATTCCAGGAAAATAATCTTTTTAAGTCATTTGTCATATGAATAACTGCTGTATATTCCAGGAAAGAATCTAATTCATTTGTCATAGGAATGTATCTGCTGTATTACAATTATACTGACAGCAATTGTACAGGAGGAATTTGTATGTGCTCCCCCCCCCCCCCCCCCCCCCCCNGCAGCTGTATTAGAAGTATTTGTATGTATTCCCCCCTTGAAGGACTCGCTACTCATGCTAACTACTGTGTTGGTCCCCACGGAATGTGTAATAATTGGCAGGAGAATGAGAATATACTTGGCTCCCCATTGCCCGACTGAACATGCCTGCAGCATCGTCTTTGAGTCGCTTTCCGTCGGTTCGGATCAGAATAAATTTTCTTCAACAGGTCAGACATAAAGTCTAAGGATCAGATTGTTATGCAGAGATATAGTGTTATTTTGCTGTTGTGGAATTTTCACTTTGTTTTTGTGGGAATATAGTGTCAAAAACCTAAAATCAATACTTTCAGTGAGATTCCTTGTTATAAGATATTGCACTGCAAATAGGCAACTCAATAGATTTGAAATGCGAGATGTTTTCCTACATAATCACAATGTATATGTTCATTTGTACATATATCTCCTTACTTGGAATATTAAAGGCAGATATAAAGCTGCAGAATCTGTAACTTAAGTGATGAATTAAGATATTGTTAATGAAAAATTAACATAATATTTAGAAAAAATACATATTTTTAATTGAACCTGTATTTATACAGAGTCCTGTGCCTGTTTGGTATTTCTGATATATTGGATTTAGGCCACAAAGGTGAAAACCACCAAATGGTTACTTTCAGAAATGGTAAATAATGTTTTAGATATTATTGATAATGTTCAAACAGACTACACATCGTCTGATCTAATATTTGATGTCCGGTACAACAGGAATGAAGGTATTCCCTGATCAATGTGTACGTAACTGTAGTCTCGAAATTTTGTCATGGTTTTGTTTTTGATAGGTTCAACTCTTTCACCTCTGAAATTTCATAATGAACTATTCCAAACTTTGAATTGAAGGAGTTCAAATGTGACTTCAGGGGTGAATGAATTAAAAGCATTATAATCCACCCTTCCACTGAGAATTGTTCTACCAGACTGTAATTATTGTTTGAATTTGTAATTTTGTTATGCAAACACAAAATGACACAGCCTGAAGCTTCCAGCAGCCATTGTCAGCACTAGATTTACAGGGCACTGATAAACATTACATAATGTCTCTACACTGTATAAATTAATAGATCAATATGTGATTTCCATGATAATTTTTCACAGTTATACAAGTATACCAGCAATATGATCTTAGGAATGCTTTTAATGATATAAAAAAAAAATAGTCCCTTAACTCATTCACCCCTGAAGACACATTTGAACTCTTCCAATTCAAAGGTTGGAATAGTTCATTATGAAATTTCAGGGGTGAATGAGTTAAGGGACCAATACATAATCCCCAACTTAAAGTAGAGGGAGGGCTGAGTAATGTTACAGGACAATGAAATATCATTTGATGCCAATTCTTACTGAATTGCAATAGAGTGGGCTAATTATCTGACATTTTTGCCTTATAAATATGTTACCACATAATAAATATGTCCTATGATAAGTCCAGGGCACCTGTCAGGCAGCCCTGGTTGAGCTAATAGCTTTAACTAGAATATGTAGATTAATATATTGTTGATTTTGGGACAGCCCTCTGTAAAATAAGATGCCAATTTACATCATATTTTCTGTTGGACAAGAAATTAAAGGAAAATGTGTTTTCAGAAAAAAAAAGGTTGAAATTTTTGAATTATTATATTTTGCTGATCTGAAGTTTTGTGATGATATTGAACTTGAATTCCATGGATGATTTTAAAGATTACTTTTAAGTTATTATGTACCCACACTGAAGCTTAGTAGGTTTTGTCAGATCTGATAGCAAAGATGTTAACGAAAAGAAGGTTTTCTATTTGGTTTTATTTTGAGGGAAATATTACAATCGTTGCCATAAGATAAATAACTAACAGTATCTATACAGAACACTTAAGACCCTGTATAGACATTTGATACTGGTTGCCCCTATGTCAAACCAGGCCTTGTAACCAGCGCTTTAGGGCTCAAATGCTGTTGAAACAAGATTTTACAAACAGCAGTGCCTTCCTTCAGTAGCGTAGATTTCATTTGAACGTAAATCATTACAGTGTAGTTGTGGAAGGATGTTATATTATACAATTGATTATATTAGCGAGGCTGTGAAAGTCTATTACCTGCTCCACCTACTCAGTTCAGTGTCTAACAGTTTGGAGTATTGAATTCTTGGTTAGGGAGACAAACCACCCCATATCTCTCGCTAAACGCTTATTTATGATGCTACGTAATTATTTCGATTGCATTATCTTATCAGCTCCTGGTAATGTTTTATCAATATTAAGGTTGTTAGAATCGTGTACACTGTATGGAGTGGTTTCCCGGGTGTTCGTGATAGAACACAAACTATTTGTGTTACAGTTAATTTTCCCTGTTGTCTAGCTGGTACTTAATAATCGTTAAAGCCTTTAAACCGCATTACTCTAGAATAATCATGTCATTGAAGAATTGGATTATTTTTCAGACAAATCTTTAGCATCCTTCAGTGACCATTTCTCATAAACTCATTCACCCCTACATATTTAAACTGGTCTTACCTAGTCTTTTATTTGGTAAGGTTCAAATGTGATTTCAAGGGTGAATGGGTTAAATCAATATATTTGATTTATTATCAGTCTGTCAGAGCACTGGCAGAGTTATCTCCCATTTTATATGTAGTATTATTTTCCTTGTGTACTATCATTTGTGTTAACAGCTTGAACAACTTGTACCTTGGATATTTTGTATAGATAGCGTAATTCCCATTGATTCTGAACTCTGATTGTGTTATGCCTTAGTGTAATTTCCCTTGATTCTGAACTCTGATTGTGTTATGCCTTAGTGTAATTCCCATTGATTCTGAACTCTGATTGTGTTATGCCTTAGTGTAATTCCCCTTGGTTCTGAACTCTGATTGTGTTATGCCTTAGTGTAATTCCCATTGATTCTGAACTCTGCTTGCACTGAAACTTCTATTTTTGAATATTCATATATTTTCATCCTTAAATAATGGTATCTTTTCTTTTATTATTTCCTTTATAAGTGTAGTTTTTTTCTGTTACGATATCCGTGTTTAGGAAGTTTTGTCTACATCTTTTGTCTGTTACGATATCTGTGTTTAGGAAGTTTTGTCTACATCTTTTGTCTGTTACAGTTCCATGGTAGAACATTCTGCTGCTGATTTTAAGCTTATACAAGACTTTGACTCTGTCAGAATTGTTATCTTTGTCATAATAATAATTTGTTTTTATTGTCTACCCAGCTGTATAAGTGATTACATGACGGTGAATATGCTGGGAAGATTCTTTTGTGAAAAACTTTCCAGATGGAAACATGTATTCTGACTCCAAGAATCCTGGATAACCATTAATTTTGCATGCAGTCTTCAAGATTATAAAAGCCTTTATCTTCTTGTTTTAAAAATAATTGTACTGATGGAGTTATCCCCCTTGTGTTACAGGAAGCAGGACCTGCGGGAGCTGAAGATGCTCCAGAAGCAGGAGAATAAACAGTACCAGGACTTGCTATACAAGGCACAATGTGCACGGGAGGGACAGGAGCGTCGCTTCGACACAGACATGCAGGTTGGTGTTCCTCTTTCTGTATGGCTAGTAGTAGTGTGAAATTTCTTGTTTTTGCGTTTGGAAGTGGTGTTAACGAAATTTGCTTTATGAATTGGAAGGTGCAATTGTGATTTCTCATCTTTGCACTCATCCTCGATATTCAGGGGTTACGTTCACTTTCGCTCTCTACACCCCTGGAATATGTCATAGCAGAATTGAAGGCACTAAGATAGCTATTCAATTGGTCTCAGGGGGAAAAAACTGACCAATCGCTAGGCTGATACCTGCCCTTTGAATATTACAAAGGAGAGACGCCCGACTTCAAAGCCTGTCAATTTTTACCATTAGGTGACCGCAACATTCTTTTGATGTACATCAAAGGATCGAACTGGTCTTGCCTCATCAACAGGTGGGGTACACCGAGCCTTCAATTTTGCTATGACATATTCAAGGGGTGTAGAGAGCGAAAGTGAGCATAATCCCTGAATATCGAGGATGATTCCAGGGGTGTAGAGAGCGAAAGTGAGGGTAGCCCCTGGATATCGAGGATGATTCCAGGGGTGTAGATAGCGAAAGTGAAGGTAACCCCTGGATATCGAGGATGATTCCAGGGGTGTAGAGAGCGAAAGTGAGGGTAACCCCTGGATATCGTGGATGCTTTGCACTAGAACCTGTACTATTGAACTTCACCCCTTCAAAAATGTTTCAAAATGCAGATGCTTCAAGTTTAACACAATACTTTGTCAGTGTATAGGTATTGAGGTAACTGTAGTAAGTACGGTATTACAGAACTTATTTATATTAACTGTCAATGAAAAAATCAGGAAATAATCTATTGAAATGCTTTCTTCAGTTTTTGACACATGCCTTAGGTAACGCTGGTATCTAGGAGATCGAGTACACTACGAAGTTTGCTAAATGTAGAATTGCACATTCTCCACTAGCGCCATCACTTTCCTTGTGTGTCTGATTTCTCCTTATATGGAATTTAATCAATTTCTCCCTATATTTTAAACCAGAAATTGGTGCAGAACTATGACCAGGATATGGAGACTCTGACAAAACAACAGAAACAGCAGGTGGAGAGGGCAGAAACCACTCAACAGATGGACATGAAGTCCGCCGGCAAACGTATCAAACTGGAACAGGTAACATTTTAATGAAATTTTTCTATATCCAGTCAAACAATACAATTATTGGAACATGGGCAGTTTGGTATGGGAGTATGATGGAACTATTATGGTAGAAAAGCAGTCTTTGAGTAAATTGCAGAATGTTTTACACTGCCAATCAGTTGCTATCCCTGTCGATATTATTGAAAATGTATGACCTTTTACAGATCAGAAGTGAGCTGTTCACTTGAAACATAATTTCTAGAAAATAACTATGTCGGGAAAGAAAAAGTATTTTATTTGTCTGTTTAAGATTCTGATAGGCTGGATAAAAGAGGGTAATTTGTTGGAAAATGTATTTCAAAATGATTTGTTTTCATCAAAATTTTTATTAATGAAGATCCAGGATTCATTGAATTCGTTATATTAATTATTTTTTCATCTCAAAATTGTGTGCACAAACTTTAACACTTTGTGCATCTGACTGCTATAAATATTTGAATTTTAACTCGTATTTGATATTTGATAATTCCTTTTTTACGCAAATTTTGATAATTCCTGTTTGTCATATCTATCATTTCTGGATAAAAAAACCTGTCAGATTTTTAACTTTTTTATTTCATTTCTGTCAAAGATTTTGGATAAGAACAGTATTTTGATTTTGTAAAGCTCTCCATCAAAGCTTTTAGATAGCGTTACAATTCTATTTGAGTTACAGAATGTACAAAGACTCTACCAAGACTTTGTTTTTCACATGTTTTCCTCTCTGTAACAGGAAAAGGAATACAAAACTTTCAAGGAACAGCAGAAACAGGAGATGAAGTTGCTGAAACAGGAACTAGACCTCATGCCCAAGGACAATAAAAAGGAGAGTGTGAGGAAGAGGAAGGACCAGAAAGAGATTGAGCTGGCGGAAAAAGTAGGTCAAGGTCATAATGGGGTCTTAGGTCAAATGGAATCCTAGCTCAAAGAGTTTTGTTATGGATGACTAAAGGTTCTGGAATTATTAAAAGTAAAAGATGTGAGATCTTTAACTCATTCACCCCTGAAATTTTATAATGAACCATTCCAACCTTTGAATTGGAAGAGCTCAAAAGTGTCTCCTGGGGTCGATGAGTTAAAGTGATTAGTCAAACAGTTGATGGGTAATGGAGGAAGAGTTTAAAAAAGTTCAATAATAAAAGATGGGAAGATTCAAGGGTCATTGACGTTGAAAAGGTCAGGGGTTAAATGAAGTTCATAGAATTTGAAGAGGTTCAGAAGCTTTATCAAATATTTAGTTGATATATGGGTTAGATGTTATAAAAAGTAAAAATCTTCAGAAGTCTAATTGAAAGGTCAGGGGTCATAGAACGTGAACATTTTCAAAAGTTGAATGAAAAGTGAAACTCAGCTTACATAGAATGTGGAAAAGTTTAAGGATAAAATGGTAGTGAGAGAGTTGGGGTACTAAATAGGTGACAGGTTCAGGGGTAAAATGGTAGTGAGAGAGTTGGGATACTAAATAGGTGACAAGGTTCAGGGGTAAAATAGTAGTAAGAGAGTTGGGGTACTAAATAAAATAGGTGACAAGGTTCAGGGGTCAAATGGAAGTGAGAGAGTTGGGGTACTAAATAGGTGACAAGGTTCCGGGGTAAAATGGTAGTGAGAGAGTGGGGGTACTAAATAGTCGACAAGGTTCAGGGGTCAAATGGTAGTGAGAGAGTTGGGGTACTAAATAGGTGACAGGTTCAGGGGTAAAATGGTAGTGGGAGAGTGGGGGTACTAAATAGGTGACAAGGTTCCGGGGTAAAATGGTAGTGAGAGAGTGGGGGTACTAAATAGTCGACAAGGTTCAGGGGTCAAATGGTAGTGAGAGAGTTGGGGTACTAAATAGGTGACAGGTTCAGGGGTAAAATGGTAGTGAGAGAGGTGGGATACTAAATAGGTGACAAGGTTCAGGGGTAAAATAGTAGTAAGAGAGTTGGGGTACTAAATAAAATAGGTGACAAGGTTCAGGGGTCAAATGGAAGTGAGAGAGTTGGGGTACTAAATAGGTGACAAGGTTCAGGGGAAAAATGGTAGTGAGAGAGCGGGGGTACTAAATAGGTGACAAGGTTCAGGGGTCAAATGGTAGTGAGAGAGTTGGGGTACTAAATTGGTGACAAGGTTCAGGGGTCAAATGGTAGTGAGAGAGTTGGGGTACTAAATTGGTGACAAGGTTCAGGGGTCAAATGGTAGTGAGAGAGTTGGGGTACTAAATTGGTGACAAGGTTCAGGGGTCAAATGGTAGTGAGAGAGTTGGGGTACTAAATTGGTGACAAGGTTCAGGGGTCAAATGGTAGTGAGAGAGTTGGGGTACTAAATTGGTGACAAGGTTCAGGGGTCAAATGGTAGTGAGAGAGTTGGGGTACTAAATAGATGACAAGGTTCAGGGGTAAAATGGTAGTGAGAGAGTGGGACTACTAAATAGGTGACAAGGTTCAGGGGTAAAATGGCAGTGAGAGAGTTGGGGTACTAAATAGGTGACAAGGCTCAGGGGTAAAATGGTAGTGAGAGAGCTGGGGTACTAAATAGGTGACAGGTTCAGGGGTAAAATGGTAGTGAGAGAGGTGGGATACTAAATAGGTGACAAGGTTCAGGGGTAAAATAGTAGTAAGAGAGTTGGGGTACTAAATAAAATAGGTGACAAGGTTCAGGGGTCAAATGGAAGTGAGAGAGTTGGGGTACTAAATAGGTGACAAGGCTCAGGGGTAAAATGGTAGTGAGAGAGCTGGGGTACTAAATAGGTGACAGGTTCAGGGGTAAAATGGTAGTGAGAGAGTTGGGGTACTAAATAGGTGACAAGGTTCCGGGGTAAAATGGTAGTGAGAGAGTGGGGGTACTAAATATTTGACAAGGTTCAGGAGTAAAATGGTAGTGAGAGAGTGGGGGTACTAAATAGGTGACAAGGTTCCGGGGTAAAATGGTAGTGAGAGAGTGGGGGTACTAAATAGGTGACATGGTCCAGGGGTAAAATGGTAGTGAGAGAGTGGGGGTACTAAATAGGTGACAAGGTTCAGGGGTAAAATGGTAGTGAGAGAGTTGGGGTACTAAATAGGGGTCAAATTGAATCGGAATAGAACTGGAATGGTTGGAATTGTCATATTATATCAATGTAAAAAAAAACAATAAAAGAAAAGTAATTTAAGAAAGTTCAAATGTTTAGAAGTCTCATTGAAAAAGAAATATCAAGAGTCATAGAGGGTGAACATTTTGAGAGGTCAAATGAAAAGTGAGTGTCAGGTTTCAAGGAAGGTGGAAAAGTACAGGGGTGAAATCGATAGTGAATAGCGCAGGGGTCAAATGGCTAGTGAAAAAGGTAAGGGGTCAGAGTTCAGTATATTTAAAGATGTGGTAAAAATCACAGATCATACAATATGCAAGGTAGCATATAGTCTTAACCAGGTAGACATGATGTAACTTATTGTTTTAAACTGATTTCTGTTTGTTACTTGTTAACAGGAGCGACAGTTCTTTGAGAACCAGCAGGAACGAATGGAGAAGCACATGAAACAGTTATCAGATACTCATCGTCAGAAGGTGGCCCTCCTGGAGAGTCAGTTCCTTCAGCAGAAACAGCAGCTCCTCCGATGTAAGTGAATGAGTGTGTCAGCGGTATCTGACATATCCTGTCAGTATGGGCTCTTTTCTTGATGGTATCGTGGCTGTAAGATGACAGCTTTTTACTTCCGCATCCTATAATATTTCACATAACCATTGCATTACGCATTATACTTGCCGGAATATTTTGTCATATCATAAGTGATATTACACTGGTGTTAATATTGTCACATCATAATCAGGACAATACTGAAAATGTACATATTTTGATGGTTATTTTATATTAGTATTTAGTACCCTGGTAATCTTGTTTCAGCGGTAATTCATTTTAAGTGGTAATACTGAAATTTACCAGTAATCTTAGTGGTTACCATATTTTAGAATTTAGATACATGAATAAGCCATGTAGAGCAACTCTCACTAAAACTTTGATTGTGTTAGCATTTACAAAATCCTTGGTGTCATAATGTTTTCATAAATATATATATACATGTACCTGTATATGTGTTCACAAAATGTTTATATCATTTTCCTACAGCACGGGAGTCAGTCATCTGGGAGACAGAAAAACAGCAACTCCATGAAAAACATCAACTTGCTAAAAGTCAACTCAAAGACATGTTCTTCCTGAAGCGCCACCAGATGCTGACACGCCATCAAAAGGTAGATAACTCTAGCATCCAAGATGGGAAGAGTCTTAACCGAGTTGCTTTTGGTGATTCAAAACTTAAAATGATTCAAAATTCCATGGTTAATTAAAAAATTAACCTTTTAAGTATTACAAACTGTTGTAAATAGCATGTATCTTTTAAGGTTGTATGCTATCTGGATGCGGTATGTATCTCTGTTACAGAAGGATTACAAACTAAAAATCCTATTAGAAATACCATGTAACTATGTGTACTTGATATCGTGAATTTTCACTGCAGTTCAGCTTTTGCCTTTTTCACCCTCCGTAATGAAGGAAAATTATAATTACAGAAATCATTAATAAACAATATAATAAACACAATAATCAAATCTGAAGGGAGAAGTTAACACGGGGTGAATATGGTTTTTACCGACGTAATGTTTGACTGAGCGAAAGTTTTCCAGTACACAGTAGAATGTGAAAGATATATAATCAGTTTGAAATAAGATTTATTTTTATTTTATTAATATTCCTTGATATAACCTTTTGCCAGGTGGCTTAGTGAAATTTTCGAATAAAAGCTCCTAATAAGAATTGAAAGCTAAGGTGTTATGTAATATCTAGCTTACCATCTTTGCCATTCTAGCTAAGAGAATATTTCCGGGTAGCTTATTCTGTTGTTGAATTACGTTAACAGGAAGTGGAGCAGATGAAACGGAGTAACACCACTAAGGAGGAGGAGATGCAGAGTCGACACACACTCGAGAAGAAACGTCTCCCGAAAATCTTAAAAAGCGAGGCCAAGACGCGTGCCAACATGTTCAAACAGAGCTTACGCCTTAGCACCATTGGGTCACCAGAAGACGACCGTGCAAAGATGAAACAGGTCAGTCAAGGTCACTGTTATGTCAGGGTCACTGTACATGATTGTCTAGGTCACTGCACATGTCATGGTCCCTGTACATGTCAAGGTCATTGCAACCATCTACAGGTAACAGAAATTAGCTAAAAATCCAGATAAGCACTTAATAGTTTACTATGTCCACATCAAATTGGTTGTGATGTAATTTTGTTTTCATGATTGAGAAGAATTTGATGATTATTTGATGAGATTCTTACATTTGGGTGATCAGGTGGCGCAGTGGATAGTGCACTTGCCTTTTTAGGTCACCTGAGCTTTAGCTCAAGTGACCTATTGCTATCCGTTTTCGTCCGTCGTCGTCCGTCGTCCGTCGTCCGTTAACATTTTACATTTCAAACTTAAAGTCAAGTTCTGCTGGACCGATTGAACTGAAAGTTTGTAGGAATGATCAGCTCATGGTCCTGACAAAGTTAAGTTAACATTATACTATTTTTTACTCAAATTGGTACGTATTTCAGCAACAAAAATGAATACTGTAGACTCAGGTGACCGTTTAGGCCCATGGGCCTCTTGTTGATTCCGCAATTGAAGTTGAAAAGGTATGGGGTCACCTAACCCGCAACATGGGTTTTCTCCAGGTACTCTGGTTTCCTCCCACATTAAGACCAACACCCAGGCCAACAAAAGTGATTAATATAAGTTGTAAAAACTTGTTTCATAATTGTTGTAAGATAAAAAAAAGTGTATATTTTAAATTTGAGTTTAACACTTGGTGTTACAGTTTGAGGAGAATGAGAAAAAGCGGATGAAGGCAGAACAACAGCGGCAGGAACAGAAACACAAACGCCAGTGGGAGGAACTAGTGTTTAGGAATGACACCAGTCTACGAGAACTGGAGGCCCTACAGGTACCAACTCTCAGTCTGACAGGGCACCAAACTCTCAAAACATCTAATTCCAACAACTCAAGGAATATATCACTCCCTAGTGTGTGGGTTTGAGAAATCTCATCCCTGAGGGTTTATATATGTTTGTCCAGTGACAGGCTTCATTCATTGCTAATTTGTCTTACAAATATACAAAAGTACTTCAGTCTTTTATAAGCGACTTCTGCCTTACCTTCTGAATATCTCTACAGTTTCATTTTGCTTTCGTTCAGGAGATAATTTTTTTTTAAATACCAGTATGTACAAAATGTATGAAGGAATTTTATATTATATTCAAGTGTTTCATTATTCATTTACCTGTAGGCGGAGAAAAGAAAGATGTTGATGGAACACGAGACACAGAAGATCAAGGAGCTGGATGATCAGTATGCTAACGAGCTCCGGGAGTGGAAGAACCAGCTCACACCTAGAAAACAGGTACAGACATCTTCTATTGTCTAATCTGTAGTATAGGGTTGAAAGAAGTATCAAATCTCTATAACGTTTTTTTTCTTTATTGTTGTTTACTCTGCTTTCGCCTTATTTGTTTTTAAATTTTCGCTTGTGGTGTATAATTGGTCTTCATAGTCTTCTCACCTAGGAGCCATATCTTTTTAGGAGATTTCAGGACGTCACAATTGACTATTGGCATTGGGAAAAGTGTCTGATAGTCTCAGGTTTTATGTCGTTTAACTCCTGATTGTTTTGTGAACTATGTTATTTCAATAGAGAAAAGAAAATTGTAGTTTTGAAAGAAAAGAACAAATTTCCTTCCTTACATATTAAAACAAAATCTTAATGTTTTTAATCGAATTAAAGTCAACAAGTGGCAAGCAAACTGGAGGAGAGGCAAGTAAAGACAAATGAAGCAAGTGTAGGGGGCATAAATCCGAATAGAAAAGTAACAATTTTTTTATCTTAAGTTTGCAAAATATATATTTCTTTTTATAATCAAGTACTTCTTTCAACCTGTTTTCGTTATGTGATTGTCAAGCTTTCTAAAGTGTTTGGGAATGCCATATATATTATTATCAATGCATTGAATGTCATTCATATGGCATGCATATAATGTATTGTGTCTTGGTCTGACAGTAAAGTATATTATAATCTATCTAACTTTATTAATTAACAACATTTTAGTGTGCTTTGTTACTGTTCAAGGGGAGATAATCTTCAAAATTGTACCCATAATTTGTGTTACAGTTATCTACCTTAGAAACTAAAAAAAACCCAGGGAAGCCATATGATTGCAGAATTTCCCAAATTCTCAAAATTACGTAATAGACACATTTTTCAAGTGAGGGGTGCTTATAAAATCAGATGGAATTTTAAGGTCAAATTAAATAAGCATTTTCCTAAATTCAAGGGGGGAAAAAACTAACAAAAAAGTGATCAATAAAAATGTGTATCAGTCGGAAATAAATATGGAAAATGAAGGCATAACATGTTCATGAAGAAGACAGTTAATTATAACAACTCTGCTGCAATTGAAATTGGATATATAGCTGTACTCACATAGGTTGAGGAAGGACACCAAAGAAATACATTTATAAGAGAGATAATAGCTGCGAGAAAATTAAGAATGAATTTGAACCATTTCAGTGGAGAATTATGAACAGGAAATGGAGAAGCTGTTACCTATGTAATTCCAGCACTGATCACACAATAATTTCTCACTTATTTTATTATTTATATCAAACACCTGGCTTAGTATAATGTTGCATTTTAAATGATGTTTTAGACTGTTTGTAACCTATTTTGAATGACATTCCATTTGGATTCTTCTTTAAAAAATCTTTTCACATTTCTATAATGTTTATCAAGTTGTGAAATAAAGTGTAGGTTTATTTACTTGGTAGTTTTGTGAATTTTGCACTTGTACCAAAATATACATCTATTTTATGATGTACACTCATGGCAAAGCAAAGTCTCTGAAAATTTAAAACTTTGTTCATCACAGGAATATTATTTGTCACAGATGCCTAGCATGATATCAACCACCTTCACACATGACTCGAGAGCAACAATTTATCACTACCTTAACTGATTACTTCATATGTAACCTTTTACTTAATGCTTTTTTGCCTGACTCAATATCTGGGTATATATATAGTAATTTCAATTTAATGATATGTTCAAATTTTCAAATTCAGTAGTTACATTTTTCAGCAGAAATATATTTGTACATTGTAATTGTAAAGTATCTGATAAACTTAAATTTTAATCCCAGGACATTTAAATTCTGTTGTAAATTTGGGTAATTATTAAAATATTGCGTATTCAAATTTCACCTTATACCATGTACTAATCAAGGTTGACGTGACTGGCACCTGTGTTGTATAAAAGATATATATCAATAATCTGAAAACTGTGTGTTATGCATATTTTTTTTTAAACATTTTGGTCAGAACATATTGCCAGTAATTTATTCAATATAGCCGAGTTCTTTTGAGTCCATATCAATAATTTTGAAAAATATTTCTAGCCTGTATGTGTGCTCCCTGTTATAAGCAACAGTGGACAATTACATGTATTGACTTGTTATGATGTCAGTATGCTGTTTTATAAACCCTCTTTTGTGCTAGTACATAACTGTAACAAAAGAAAACTTTCTCATAGTTATATTGATCTATCTTGTACACAAATCATAGTACAGTAATTGTATTACTACAATTATGTACATTATTGTACAATTGCTAAATTTTGCCACAAAGGGGAGACAATCCATTGTTGTTCAAATTTGACCAATTTGCTACAAATTTTCATATTTATCTAAAAATTAAATTATAAAAATATAAAAAAAAAATTAAAAAAATTTTTCAAGTGATTTTGAACAACTGGATTGGAGCAATCGAACTTAAACAATACACAAATGAAATGTAAAAAATATATATATCATTTATGCAATTTTTCACTATGGCTGAATTTCAGCAAAATTTACTATCACAAGTCATTTTACAGAGTCGTAAGTAACTCCTCGAATTTCTGGTGAAGCTGTTGACTACTTCTTCCTCGCATGCTATTGGTTGAAAGTTTCCGAATTGTTACATGATATATGACTCTTGTGTGAGAACATTTTGTTCGTTTTCAAAATTAGTATGTTTAATGTTACTTTAAAAAAAAAAGATATGAGGAAAAAAGACTTCGTTTTATTTAGCCTCATGTTTCAAAGATATGTCAAGTAAATGTTTAAGAAATCAAAGCAAGAGGTCACATTTTGGTTGTACATTTATTAATATATATGTGTATATAAAAAAACCTCTCGTGTTATGTCGACTAGGTTTTGTCACTACGCTCATTTCCCGTGCTACTTGGTTATTTGCAAATGAACTTATGGACATACCGACAGTTTGATGAATTCCATGGAGATTAACTCATTCACCCCTGAAGACACCTTTGAACTCTTCCAATTCAAAGGTTGGAATAGTTCATAATAAAATTTCAGGGGTAAATGAGTAAACAGTCCCGTTAGACCCCCTCAATAGAACCCACCTCAAATTAACATGTCAGTATATGCTAACAATACACTTAAAATATTTTTTATTTCAGCAGCCATTTGCAAAACAAACTATTGTTAAAGATGGTTTCCCGAACAAAATAAAGTAAAATGAAAACTTGACAAAACTGAAACATTCAAGAATTTGAAATATGCATATTTTGAATGGTTATAACATCAAATTAAAACAAAACATACAGATATATATAGATTTTGGATACGTTTCATGAAATTGTTTTGATTTTTGAGAAAACTTACTGGAAACCAGCTTTAAAACTTAAACAATGGAATTGAAATTAGTTTGCTATGATTGGTTTTATTTTGTTTTGATTAGTTTTATTTTGTTTTGAAAATTTGAATGAATTTTAAGACACCATATAAGCAGTTCACATGTGATCTGAAACATGTTCTGGTAGCTGTACAGTTTTCCTGGGCTTTCAGTTGACTTACATCAAACTGTTATTCAGCCAGATGTCATGATCCTGTACACATTTAAGCCTGATTTAGTACCCCATATATTCTACATAAGACATCAAAAAATACAGTATAATAGCAATTTTTACACAGGATCCAAGATCAAACTTAAAATCTCAGGTCATTATGCCTCAGAGTTCAAAAACAATTGACACTAATTATTGTACTTAGGTTAAGTATGACATGAATATTCATTGATAAATAATTGAATGTTCTTTGCATGTGCGTGTCTGAAACAATAGATGTCGATGGTACTTGGACTGTATGTCTTATGTTCAATCCTGTTGGTTTTGAGCAGAACTCTATGGAATGGATAAAAACTCCTTGAAAATCCCTTTTTGTATTTAACCAAATCAAATGAATCGAAATTTTGGTAAAAGTGAATTGGTAGATCTAGCTGGTTTGGTACTAACAATGTTGAATTAACTGATGAAAAAGTCAAAAGATCATTGTAATGAGTATTAAAATTATGCCTATGTATTGCTTAAAATTATTATACAATAGTACAATGGGAAGATGGCCTAAAACGATATAGAAATTATTTCATATGTCCTAAATTAACGTACAGAATATGAGGAAATGCTATAATTAAGTGATTTTTTAAAATTTGTTTGAATCAGTCTATCAGTGAAGGTGTATCTTGTCTCTAAATTTTTAACACTGAATTGAGAAAACACATTTTTGAACATTCTATATATTAATTTTTATTTTTGTTTTAATTACCATCCAGAAATTGGAAGAAGAATTCCAGAAACAGAGGGAGGAACAGGAGAAATTTTATGGCACTGTACTGATAACGGGCAATGATGGTGTGTTGCAGTCTGCCCCACGGTCGCAGCCCAACAGTCTCCGTGGTAACAAAGAGGATAGTGTGAAATCGTCAAGACATTCGACTGTGATATAAACGACGACGGGACTAGTGTGGTGTTGGACTCGTGATGGGCTGGAACCACAATTAATTGTGTTCTTAGAAATTCTTCGGACTTTCTGTCAGCAAGAGTGTGGATTCAGGAATCTGTTGAACGGAATTGTTGATTTAGAAATTTGGTTTTTCTGACATGATAAGACAGACTTCTTTTTAGGAACAATTAAGGAATGAAATTGATCATTTGAGAGAATATGGGATTGTTCTTAGGATCAATTTCTGCATTAAAGGAGAAGTTATGTTTTGTCTTCGCATGTCATGACTTTTATGTCTACAAAGTGAACCAGAAAAAGACTTATGCACCAAGCTTTTTATCTGTAGTGGAATATCAGTTAAAACTACAAAGCAATTAAGTTTGTGTTTTGTCACTAGGGGACAACCACTGTGAGGTGCTGAGACTCAAAAGTAAACAATGTTGTCAAGTGTTGTCTCCCTTAGTTATCGGGATTGTCTCCCTTTGTTTATTATTGTGTATCATTTATGGGTTTGTTAGAGTTTGTACCGTACACTTGATATGTAGATGTTTATTTGTTTGGTTCTCAAAATCTCTGTCTTTTACAATCTTCACTCGAAGAAAATACTGTGTTAGGATTTTTGTGCTTTGGTTATGTTATGTGGCCATCTTTTATGTGAATATGTTAACATGACTAACTGAGTTGAGAAATTTAGAAAAAGTCTATATCACGTTAATGGCGTTGCTCTGTTTTTTTAGCCCACCATCATATTAGTATTGATCAGACTATCTGATAAAATATCTACAAGTTTCATTCATTGACTAGATATTGAAAATTACTCTGAAACCAGAAAGAGTTTTTTCACATGGTGTTTATCATCAATAGATTTTTAGGTCACCTTCCTTCTGAAGCCACATCACGTAATCCTTTAACATTTGGCTTATTTAATTAATATAGGTGACATGCTTGAAAAATCTGTGTGTTTTAAAAAAAATCTTTGCATTCGTTGTCAAGTATTTTTGGACAAATATAAGAAGAACCGTGAAACGAAAGTGCTAAATCAGGCACCAACTTTAAAGATAAAATTGGATTAAACATATACACATATTTCTAGGCCCCTATTTTCATTATGCAAAAGCACAGTCCCTACCTTTAAGTAAAAAAATCTCAAATTTACCCAATTCAATTTATAGAATTTAAAGGATAGTATATGTTCCGAGTATTTTCTCTGTGTGAAAATAAATAAGTTATATCAGCTGCACTGTGAAGGGTCATAAACAAAACATCATTTAAAAAAAAGCACAAAGAAAGGGGGAACAACTCTATTCAAAGGTAGCACAAGAAAAGGGGAACAACTCATTCAAAAGTAGCCTAGGAAGTTATGAAGACGTAGATAATATTGATATTTGCAAGATCTGTGATACAATAGCTATTTGTATATGTTTGTACGGGATAGATTTCTAAGTTAATTCTTCATCTCAGTCTAATTTTTAGCAACCATAGGCATGTAAAATGAATCTGAATTGAAATTTTATTTATTTCAGAAAAATATCAAAAATACTCGCCATTCTATGATTAGAAATTAACAAAAAACAGTAACCCTTATGTAGTACACGTGTACTCTTTGTTACGTTTTGATATGTTCATTGTCAGTGAACAGAAGGTTAGAAACGTAGAAATATATGGAATTGTGTTCGTAATGAAAACAAATAAGAAAATTATCATGTGCTGTAAATAATTGAGAGCGGGAGACTGTACAGACAACAGCTCCGGATAATTAAAAGGGTTATGTTATCGTGATCATGTCACTGTGCTTATTTTTTTGTGTTTTTTTTTTAACAATCGAGGCTATCGTGATAATTTACCAGTGCTGTTGCTGTGTGCATACAAACATATAGGGGGGAAATGCTTATTGAAGTGAAAATGATGTGATAAGTATTTTGATGATTATGTAAATGTCTCTCTAGCTAAGAACTGCATATATACTTGTACCCTTTACATATTTATCACTGGATGACGTAAACCTAACTAATTACCAATGCCGAAAATCTGTTGTAATTGCTCTGTTATGATTTTGAGCTAATTTGTTGGGTGTTTGATAATATATTTTATATACGTACTCTTTGTTTTTTAACCTGATGATAGGGATGGAGATCACACAATTCCATTTACAGGAATCGTGCACATGATGAATTTGTTTTTGGAAAAAATATATGCTTGGAATATATACTGAAAAACTTCTTCTGCGAGTCAACATTGCAGTTTTATATTTCGTTATACAAACAATAAATAGAAACCTTTATTCGGTAATAATTGTATGTGTGATTAGATAAAGCTAGAAATTATTACATTTGTATTTAATAGATGATGTGCAAATAGGACTAGCCACCTGCTGAACATTCCACGATAACGATAGAATACATGTTTATTTTACTAACTGGACTGTTTAATTGCTATCCACTCATTAGAATAGAAACAAACAACAAACAGTAAGTAGTACACAGACATTTTATACTTAGAAAGACACAGGTGACTCAAATAATTCCGTGCTTTTCCTACAGAGAGCTTCATATATGCAGACATTACAAACCCGTTTTTAATCAACCTTTTTGGTTTGATGAAAATTTGTTGGACAACTCATGAAGTGTTTGTATTTTTTTTTTAAACGATGATGTGCTAAATGCACAAAATCCTTGTATTTGTTACCCTGATTATTGTGCTCAGTCTGTCCAATCATAAACTGACCATAGACCCCTGAAGACACATTTGAACTCTTCCAATTCAAAAGTTGGAATAGTTCTTTGTGAAATTTCAGGGGTGAATGAGTTAAAATGTCCATATGTTGTTATTCATATACAGTGCAACGTCATATTTAGGCCTCAATAATTCTGAGGAAGAAACGAAATAAAAGTGCCATATAATTAGGCCAATTGTTGATCCGATAGTAATTCCTGAAAGTTATTTTATTGCAAACAATCTGCTCACACAATTTTTCTTCAGATAAAATCATTGTAATTATAAAGAGGTCCATTTTGTGCCTAGGGTAAAGTCGTTCTTATGCGTAAACATTTTTAAGCAACAATCTTCCATTCTGATTGACAATTTTTAGCTCACCTGGCACAAATTGCCTGCAAGCTTAAAATATTATCTTAGGAACTAGAAAGTGAAGAGGCATGATATTAAACATCTTCTCGATTGCGACAAGGCCCAGGCTATACAGTTTCTTAATATAAATGACATTGACCTACTTTCTAGGTCACAGAAGTCCTTTTGTCATAACTTGCAAATGGTTGAGATCTGCATTCAATAACCATACATGTGCTTGCTGGGCATGAAGAGACAAACACATTCATGCTACCAATATTTGCTCAGGGGTCTGGTCCCATCCCCAGGACGCCATGATCATAACATGGAAACACAAGAGATTGAATCTCAAATTTGCCATGAAGCATTATTGGTCCCTGGGAATCAAAAGTTAATGTAAATCAAGAGTGTTTTCTTTCTTGCTGCTGAGCCCCCAAAAAATGATAATACTTGCAATATTACTATTATTGAGAATATTTTTCCATGATTGCTTAAATATCCATTTGAGCAATATAGACTCTCTATGCTTCATGTTCATGGTCATCTGTTAGATTAAGAGTGTTTAAATCTTGTCGTGCACAATGAACACCCATTTACAATGGAAACCTGCACCCCATTCACCCTAAAATCACATTTGAACGATACCAAATCAAAGTCCAGTTTAAATATATAGGGGTGAATGAGTTAATAGCGCTATAACATTGGCAAATTGGAAAGTGTTGGTTATTTTGTGGATATATTGCCCTGTACTTTCCATTGAAAATTCACCAATACAAAAAAAAAATGTGTACCTGCCAATGCTAAGCACTTGTGTCCAGTACTTGATGTTTATACAGATGTCGATGGTACTTACATATCTAAGCTATGTGTAGTGTATGTATATATATCTATCTCACCTTATCATCCTGTTCAAACCTGTGTCGGATGTACTGCCTATAGTCATGCACAGAGTCAAAATATTGCGACAGTTTCTTAACTAAATCATGCACACGATACACACATATGCCATTTAATGTATTAATGCATTATAACTATTATTATTATTATTATCACACTGATTATTATCACACTTGATTGTGATGAAACGATTATTGATAAAAATGTACCAGTCTGATAAAATAAATTTTATTTCAATGTCCAGTATTTGTTGTCTATTTTGTGGTTATTTTTAGGGTGGTCATGTGACGCAGTGGTTAACTCACTCGCCTTCCACCAAGGCAGCCGGGGTTCAATTTGCAGATCGGAAAAGGTATGGGGTCACCTGCCCAATCACATGGGTTTTCTCCAGGTACTCCAGTTTCCTCCCACATGAAGACCCTCTTAAGCACTCCTATTCCAGTCAACAAGAGTAATAAATATCAGTTAGAAAACTTGTTTTATAATTGTTGAAAAATAAAAAATAAATTATATTTGGTTATTTTCTCCTTTCAAATTAACATTCCTGCAAAAGACTAATAGAATCTTCCCCTACCTTGAGGGTGTAACAGAGACATCTCCAACCCGAGGGGTGATGTTTTTTGGTTGTCTAACCCGAGGCTCTACCGAGGATTAGACAACCAAAAAAACCACCCCGAGGGTTGGAGATTTCTCTGATACACCCTCAAGGTAGGGGATGGTTATTTTTCTCCCATCCTATTATTAGCTTACCTGGTCTGAAGGACCAAGGTGAGCTAATGCGTGGCGTCCGTCGTCCGTCCGTCAACAATTTCTTTAAATGACTTCTTCTTCTCAACCACTGATTGGAATTTAACTAAATTTGACTGGAAGCATCCCTAGGTGGTGGGGATTCAAAATTGTACCAATGGTGGGTCTGACCCCCCAGGGGGCTGAGGGGCGGGGCCAAAAAGGGTTATTTGGCTATATTGCTTTAAGCGACTTCTTCTCTGGAACTAAGAGATATATATCAACCATATTTGACAGAAAGTATCCCTAGGTGGTGGAGATTCAAAATTGTACAAAGGGTTGGGCTGACTCCCCAGGGAGCTGAAGGCGGGGCCAAAGGGGGACAATTTTGCTATATTGCTACAAACGACCCTAGGCCATAACTTTAAAACGGTTGAGATCCCCACCCCAAAACTATATATACAAATGCTGGGCATAAAGAAACGAATGCAGTCATTATATTAGAATAGACCCTGGGGTCTGACCGAACCCCTAGGGACCTAGTTTCTTAGTCACAGCTTGGAAACAGTTGAGATCCCCACCCTATAACTAAATATACAATTGCTGAGTATAAAGAGATGAATGCACATATGTTGAGATCCCCACTCCAAAACTTGCCCCATCCTTAGAGATTTAACCCCTGGGTCATAACTGGTTAAGATCCCCACCCCAAAACTAGATATACAATTGTGTGGCCAAAAGAGACTAATGCAGTCATGATATTAGAATTGATCCCAGGGTTTGTCCCCACCCTTGGAGACTTAACCCCTTGGTCATAACTTTGAAACGGTTGAGATCCCCACTCCAAAACTATATATACAAATGCTAGGCAAAAAGAGACAAATGCAGTCATGATATTAGAATTGATCCTGGGGTCTGTCCACAACCCTAGGGACCTAGTTTCTGAGTCACAGCTTTGAAACAGTTGAGATCCCCACCTCATAACCATACATTAAATTGCTGGGCATGAAAAATCTAATACAGACATACTACAAGAATTGGCATTAGGGTCTGGCATATTCCCTTGGATCTCATTTGGAGAATGTTTTGCCATGATTGCTTAGATATCCAGGTGAGCGATACAGGCCCTCTGGGCCTCTTGTTTCAGTCACAGCTCCACCGACAGTATTCTGCCATGTTTGTAAACAAAAACACATATAGGGTTTGCATATCTACATTCACTTTTGATGACATCACAATTACCGATGACGCATTTTAATGACGTCACAATTGAACACGTGCTAACCCAGTGGACACACAACGTCTGGAGAACGTTGTAGTTATGTCAGAATGCAACGTTGCATTTAGGTTGCAATAACGTTGCAAATGAAAGTTTGGGGAACGTTTTCATATAAAGAAATTTGTTATCTTTCAAAAAGCAAGGCTGTCATATATTGTATATTTTTGCAATTTATCTTTGATAAAGTCCAAATTTAATGGTTTGAATAAAAACAAAACAATACTGGAGTAATATACTTGAGTAATATGCAAAACGGTATTTGTTTATGACATTGGAATACTTTTTTTCCATATACATACCCACTATGACCTGAAACAGTTTCAGGGTTTGAAAAGTTTTTTTCCCCTTTCTCCCTTTAAGACTGTAGTGTGCCATTATATCGTATGTCATCAGCCTTGAAAAGAAAACAGCATAATAGAAAAAAATACATCTTCACTTGTAAAATTTGAAAGAATACATATCCCTAGGGGGTGACAAGCTGATCTTTCCCTGCTAAAACGGGAGACACACCTGTGAAGGGTGGGAGAAAAGCTGATCTTTCCCGGCTAAAACGGGAGACACACCTGTGAAGGGTGGGAGAAAATTGCTTCTCCCTCGCCTCACAGGTGCATTCCTATTTTTGATTTGGAAAAAGATAAACCTGTCTTTGACTACCTAGAGAAAATGACACCATTGCATCATCATTTAAATCAGCGTAGCCAGGGTAACCTTATCAATTTTGTCACACTTTTCATGCACCAAAGATGACGGTGCTGTGCACTAGTTCACCATTATAACTTATAGTGTTAGCAAAAAAATAACCGATCACTCCCGTGTAACAATGACGAAGAAATTGGAATAAACAAATTGAAGATAGAATAAACAAATTGAAGATAGAATAAACAAATTGAAGATAGAATAAACAAATTGAAGATAGAATAAAAAATTTGAAGTTCAACATGTGGCCTTGTGCTAAAGTTAAAACAATCTTACTGTTAGGTTGAGATTTCTCTGTCTACATCCAACAGGTGTGATAGATTCTTACACTGTTTCTATGGTCACTTAAAGGTCAAGGTGACCAATACAATTGTCCTCTTAGCCTCTTGTAACTGTAGCATTTTAGCAAATATTTGTGAGCGATAGTCTGATGGATTAGCAATGTTTACCGGCACAAAACAACAGTGACTTACATATCAGGTCCATCATTTAAAAAGAACTAGCTGCTTGAAATCCAAACCAAAAACAATGTCTGTAATTCTTGACCCAGATGTCCAAACCACACTCAACGATTAATGTAATATGTATGTAGTTGAAACTGCATCTCACAATTTAAATTTTGTCTGCAAATACGGTTACATTGCCTGCTTGTAAAAAGAACTCGGCTTGCAAATACCCACTAATGATAAAGATATGGACCTGCCTCCTTTGTATTAGATTCCGAAACCTTACAAGAATCCTTATAAAGACTGGGTCTTCTAATTGCACAACAAATAGTCATTATCCAAACTTCTTAGTACCATTAAATCAGGGACACAGTCGTATTGTAACACTGTATATTCGAGAAGAATGCGGATGTTAAAAGAAATCAGAAGATCTTTTGATAAATCTTGAACTTCCTCGTCTGAAATATAGTTCTTCTATCAATGTTATTTCGGCTTTTCGACCCTTTACAATACCACACCTCATACTGAACTAAAGGAATGCCTTCCTACTCTCATTATGATATTTTTCTTTTCCAAACAAGTCGACGGGCAATGTAGATATATGGTTCTAAATTATTTTGGAGCATATTTTGTAAAAAGCACAACAAAGGCCAAAATGAAATATACTGAGGATGAAATTATAAAAATGAGTTTCTGGTTGACAATAACTTTGTTGAGTTCGATGTCAATATTTTCCAGCAGACTAGGCATTCCTATGGGAACAAATTGTGCACCTATTCGGGCTCATTTGTTGTTTTTGCATTGGGCTAAATTTATTGATGAGCTTATCAGGACTAGTAATAAAAACCTAGCCAAGTCCTTCAATAACACATTTAGATGTATCGACCATGTGCTGTCTTTAAACAATTAGAAATTTATTAACCACATCGATGGTATTTACCCTCCTGAGTTTGAAATCAAAAAATCTACTTTAGCCACTTTCCTCAACAGCGGTCGGTCTTTACTTACAACATCACCACCAGGGACGGCTTACTATTAAGCTGTATTAAAAGCAGGACGATTTCAACTTTCCTATCGTGAACTTTCCCTTCCTTGATAGTAGCTGCTCCCCTTACCTATGATGTGTATTTATATCGCAGTTGATTGGGTATGCAAAAGAGTGCTACGAATTTTATGAATTCTGTGATAGATGTCGACTGCTGACAGACAAATTTACAACACAGGGTTTCCAAAGATGACGGCTGATGTCGACTGCTGACAGACAAATTTACAACACTGGGTTTCCAAAGATGACGGCTGATGTCGACTGCTGACAGACAAATTTACAACACTGGGTTTCCAAAGATGACGGCTGATGTCGACTGCTGACAGACAAATTTACAACACTGGGTTTCCAAAGATGACGGCTGATGTCGACTGCTGACAGACAAATTTACAACACTGGGTTTCCAAAGATGACGGCTGATGTCGACTGCTGACAGACAAATTTACAACACTGGGTTTCCAAAGATGACGGCTGATGTCGACTGCTGACAGACAAATTTACAACACTGGGTTTCCAAAGGTGATGGCTGATGTCGACTGCTGACAGACAAATTTACAACACTGGGTTTCCAAAGATGACGGCTGATGTCGACTGCTGACAGACAAATTTACAACACTGGGATTCCAAAGATGATGGCTGATGTCGACTGCTGACAGACAAATTTACAACACTGGGATTCCAAAGATGACAGCTGATGTCGACTGCTGACAAACTTACAACACTGGGATTCCAAAGGTGACGGCTGATGTCGACTGCTGACAGACAAATTTACAACACTGGGATTCCAAAGATGATGGCTGATGTCGACTGCTGACAGACAAACTTACTACATTGGGATTCCAAAGATGACGGCTGATGTCGACTGGACAAGCTGTATGGTCACCATCATGATCACAAAGCAGTATCTGCTATTTCTTTGTGTGATATGAAAGTCGATAATTTTTTATTATGCTCATTAGTGAGCTCTTTGTTTTGCTGTAACTACTGGAGTTCTCGGTGTGAGGACGTGACGTTACTATGGGTTGACCTAGATTTACATGGTTGGTGCCGTGGATGAAGCAGAAGATGCCGCTCTTCCGGAACACCTGGTTTTATTCTCTTTGTACTTTTTCAAGGCTGTCCATATAAATCTTTTTCTCGTTCCTATTTGGCCTAGTTTTATTGACTTCGAATTCGAATTTTAGGTTTGTTGACACTTTGGTATGTTCTGTGGTTTTTTTAAAGAATTGTTCAAAATGACAAACAGCTAGGTTTGGATTGAAAAGACGCAAATATTAACGTGAAGCAAAGCATTTTGCACGGGATAAAGTTTGAAATAAAAATCATCTCGATACTTCAGTAGTTACACTTGTACGCTTACTTTCGCTCTCTGCACCCCTAGAATATTTCAGAGCCAAATTGAAGGCAGACGGCTCGCTATTTAAATAGTCTTGGGTAAAAAAAATCTGACCCATCGTTAGGCTGTCCGTTGAAGATTATAGAGGAGCGACACCCTACTTCAAAGCCAGTCAATTTTACCGTTAGGCGACCGCAGGATTCTTTTGATGTACATCAAAGGATCAAACTAGTCTTCTTGTCCCATCCACAAGATGGCAACTGAGACTTAAATTCTGCTATGACATATTCCAGGGATGCAGAGAGCGTAAGTGCACATTTGGTTTGGTTTGGTTTGGTTTAGTATTGTGTAACGTTCTATAAACAGCTATGGTCATTTAAGGACGGCCTCCTCTGTGTGTAAGATGCATGCGTGTAGTGTATGCGTGTAGTGTATGCGTGTGTGTTTTGGGAGGCTACGATATGTTCGTGTTTGTCTCCTTGTGATAGCGCGGAACTGACGCCGACTTTAAAGTGCTACCTTACTGAAACATACTGCCGAAGGCACCCAGCAGGACACCCCACCCGTTATACTGACAACGGGCGAACCAGTCGTCCTACTCCTCAATTGCTGAGCGTTAAGCAGGAGTAGAAACTACCATTCTTACAGACTCTGGTATGTCTCGGCCAGGGGACAGAACCCAAAGCCTTCCTCACAGGGGCGAACGCTTAACTAAAGGCCAAAGGTTAGGCATTGACAAGGGAGACATTAGGAAGAAGAATGTTGTTTAGAAAGAAGAGAAAAGATAAGATCACAAATTTAGTCGCCTCTTACGATCATGCAAAATTTTAGAAATTAGCGTCGACCAGAAACCCCTAATTCAGAATCACAGGAGTGCATATAAGGATGTATATATATATATATATATTTATCTATTCATATTTTTCGTGATACTGACACAGATTATTTGATAAATCATATGTTTAAACTACCTAGCTGCACTCAAATCCTAATGGACAAGGAAAGACGCATATAATTTTATTACATGTGCCGTTATTGTGGGACAAGAGGAATTTGGGTATAACATACCTCTGTAGCACGTCTGTCTGCAATGATAGTGTAAGTCCGTATACATAAAGATCAAAGCAAAGACTTTTACATGATTTAATGATTTATTTATTTATTTTTCAGAGAAACATTTTTTTGTTTCAAACTGGCGCTTAGTCTGGCGTTGTACATCACTCCACAGAATGACGTCTTTGTTCCTAAATAATCACGGTTTGTTGAGAGTTCTCCCCCTTTGAATGGTAACCATGGGCTGCTTCTGAACTCAATACACTGATGGATACATCGTTTACAGATGTTGGAACCGGCTGTGGCGGATGGTCAGACAAATTGTCTGATATCCTGTCAAACAGCACTTTTTGATCCACCATGATCAGCCTTACCTTCTACAAGATTATCCGGCTCCAAATGAATACGACTGGAGATACAATTCAAGCAATTACCTCATTAATAGCAATTCTCAATTGTCAAGGAATAACTTTGTGGGAAAAAAAGATTTATAAGACTACTTCAAAAGGGATAAAATAAATGTCATACACATGAATTGGTACTTTACGGAGGTTTTCAGAACGTGGCAAAAGTTCCATGGATTACAAAATTGCATTATTGCTGATATACACAAGGAACACTTAAGTTTTTTGCTCAAACTCACGGAAATGCTTGCCCGTGCTTTAAAAGCTCAGAAACGATCTAGGACTAAAACAGCTTGTGCTCATATCCGTATAGGACGCAACCAAACCACACCTAATAATCCCCCAAGACACCAACAGGCCTACGATCTAGATAACGACTTATGTTATATTTTTACAACAACTGATGACGAAAGAATCTTAATGACAGCTAGAGATCGTTATTCAAAACACATCAATGACACCGATGGAAAGATAGGTAAGGAAGTATGAATAAAAATTAATTATATTTATTTAAGTTGATCAACTATGATACATTGATTCTCACGGAGACTGGATTCGGCATGGTTGCTTTTAAATTTACATTCGGAATACTGACTCTGACTTGTATTGCTGGAGAGGTCCCGTGACAAAAATGTCAGATATGACACACTTCAGAGAAAACGTTGCATCCGGTCTCACTGAAAAAACAACGGCCATGGGTGATGTCAACTGATGACGGCGAGTCCCTGTATTGTGCTAAACACAGAGCATCCCCTGTCTTGTTGACAAATCAGTCTTTAGGGGTACGTCAACCTTTCGTACCGATACCTTCAGCTCACACATGTTGTCGACTACCCACAAGAGTTCTGCTATTCGACACCTTAACAATTCGTCAAAAACTGATTATGAAGGAACTGTAAAGTCATTTAATTGTTTCTCGTGCTTAAGACTCAGATTTTAAAGCGTGTATCTCAACTTCCAAGGCACTGCACGAATTTTCTCCAGGCCAGATGGCTCGTATGAAGTTTTAATTTATGCTGCCTATGGAATTGCAAAAGCAAGACAGGCAACGAGTGATTTTGAGCTGATGTGTGCTACACAAATACAAATGGTATTGACTTAGGAAAAAGTTATTTAAACAGGTTCGGCTTTGTCGAATTTGTCGTTGCAGTTACCAAAACATTCGGAAATGATATCCCGAAGGAAGTACAATCTCCGCCATTTGCGAGAGTGCTCATTTCATTTCAAAACATTTTTATTGTATAAAAGATACAAAAAGATGAGGCATAAGCATCCCCTATTAAAGCCGCTTTCCAGTGAGTGCGCTGTCAGAAGGCAGCACAAACAGAACCGTTTCTTCTGTAGAACTATGCCATGGATATCGATCATATTTGGTCGGAAGCATTCATGGGAGGCAGGGATTCAAAATTGTACAAATGGTCGAGCTAACCCCCCGGCTAAGGGTTGGGGCCCAAAACAGTTTATTACTTGGAAATGGTTGAGATCCCCACCGTATAACCATATATAAAACGGCTGAGTATAAAGAGAAGAATGCACATTTGCTTCCAGGATGGCCGCAGGGTCTGGCCCCACCCTTGGAGACGTAGTCCCTTGGTCATAACTTTGAAATGGTTGAGATCCCACCCCAAAACTATATATACAAATACTGAGCATAAAGAAACGAATGTAGTCATAATATAAGAATAGACCCTGGGGTCTGACCAAACCCATAGGAACCCAGTTTCTTAGTCACAGCTTGGAAACAGTTGAGATCCCCACCCTATAAAGAGATGAATGCACATATGCTTCCAGGATGGCCTTGGGGTATGTCCCACCCTTGGAGACTTAACCCGTGGTTCATAACTTTGAAATGGTTAAGATCCCCTCCCCAAAACTATATATACATTTGTTGGGCATAAAGAGAGGAATGCAGTCATGATATTAGAATTGATCCTGGGGTCTGTCCACAACCCTAGGGACCTAGTTTCTGAGTCAAGCTTGGAATCAGTTGAGATCCCCACCCCATATCCATACATTTAGTTGCTGGGCATGAACAATCTAATACAGATATGCTACAAGGATTGGCCTTGGGGTCTGGCATATCCCCTTGGATCTCATTTGGAGAATAGTTTGCCATGATTGCCTAGATATCCAGGTGAGCGATACAGGCCCTCTGGCCTCTTGTTAAGGTGACGTTATATAAAGTGTGAATGAGCGTGCTTTTGTAAGTTTTTGGACCCAATAAACTGTATTTAACCAATAACTGCCTTACTTCATTTTTGGAGATGAACATATATGTAGCGGAACTGGACTGGGTCGATCGTCGGCGACCAGGTAGCGCGTCCGTCTAAGGTTCGGAAGGTTCCGGGTTCGAACCCTGGTCTGGCCGTGCATTTTCCATCTCCTGTAAGAGTGGTGCCTGTGACCAACCTTTTTTAAGCATTTGGTGTATGCTTGTCAAAGAGGATAACCAAACATGGGCTGTAAATAGTTGTTTCTTTCGGGGGCGAAGACTTACGGCAAAAGTGGGGAAGAATGTAGCGAATGTAGCGGAACTGGACTGGGTCGATCGTTGGCGACAGGCGTCCGTCCAGAGTTCGGAGGGTCCAGGGTTCGAACCCCGGTCTGGCCGTGCACTTTTCCATTACCTGTTTCATATATATAAGCAAAATACAGAGTCAGGGTGCGTATTTATTTCTGTAATTTCGTATGAATCTGATATGGTATATATATATATATACACACCATAGGAAATGTATGATATTTTAGGTACGGTGTAAACAGTAAGAGTATTGATAATGGCGACAAACCCGTAAACGGTTTCATTTTTTCAGGCTAAATTTTGTTTCATGCATACTGACTTCATCACATAAACCTTCATCGAGTGTCTGTAAAAATATTGCAAACCATCGATGTCCGTCTTTGTATTGTTGACACTGTACCACAGAAAATATTGATGACACTGTACCACATAAAATATTGATGACGCTGTACCACAGAAAATATTGATGACACTGTACCAAAGAAAATATTGATGACACTGTACCAAAGAAAATATTGATGACACTGTACCACAGAAAAATATATTGATGAAAGAACTTGTGACCATCCTCAAGCAGTGAGCGGCTCTAAATATCACAATGGCGCTCTTTTATGTTAAATTGTTCGTAACGACAAATATGACGACGATTGGAAATCAATCTTTATGAAGTTAACTAATATCTTCATGGGTTCAATTCAAAAGTAGCAGTTTGTCTTGCTAAAGTAAAGTGTGATGCTCTCGTAATAGAGAAAATAAATTGAGATGGCGCCTACCAGGAGAGGGACTGACTAAAACGTCCAGAAGTACAAGCCCCTAAGCGGAAGTAATTCGCCCGAGTAAACGAAACCCATACTCGATACTCCTGAGGTTACGCCCACTTTCGCTCTCTGCAGAGAACGTTTGTGAGCGTTATCCCTGGAATATCGAAGATGAAGGAAACCATAATATGTCGTTGCCGAGAAAAATTCCTAGACAAAATAATAATATACAGCATTTAATATAGCGCCCTAACATAAGCCACTCTAAAGCGCTTTACAGTACATAAATATATACTACTATATATATACAATTAATACAATTAACGTATACATTAATCAATACATTTTTGAGGAATTCGCAGGAGCTGCCTTATCAGACGCTAACTACTAGTCCTATGCCACTTGGCTAATATCTCCCTATGTGTGTATGCCTGTGTGTGTGCTTGAGATGCAATGTGTTATGTTTGTAGTGGGACCGTGCTTCCAACGACATCATTTATATATTTATATATTATAGTGTCACCTCACTTGAATGCTACAGCACATATACCACAATATCCACCCCAGACCAATTTATACTCCACCTGCGTGTAAGGCCGGAGTGTTAACCACTCAACCAATCCGCCCATATAAGTCAAGCGATTTGGCGGTTACGGGGAATGTATACTTCCGGTGCAAAGATAAATCGGTAGCAAGCCAACTTCGGTCAAGTAAAAGGACGGTAAGTTTAAACGAAAATGGCACCTTTCATGAAAGAGATATCTACTGACAGGTAGCCCCTCGTTAGACATGCACAGGGGAGGGAGTAACTATGTGTCACACTTTAAAATCCTACTACTTCAGCGCAGGTAAAGGTATTTTAACCTTATTTGGTCTATAGCATCATTGAGCCAAGAAATTAAACGTGATGTGTGCCGCTTACCAGTAGCATCACTATAATGGATACGTGAATGTATAACAGTATACATTATGTTGCTACGTGTAATGGTACACACATATGGTTCACAAACACACAGGTAAGTCAATACCTACAGGCAAGTATTACCATGACTTTATTTGAAACAGGGCCCCTACGAACCAAACACCAAAAATGTATTTAGCTCCAAACTTCGTTTTCAATACCGGTAATACAGCATTCGGTTTTGTCCATCATACACGATTATATTGAGGCGTATGGCGCATTTTTGTGAATTTAATAAAAAAAATCGAAATTGTTTGATTCAAAATTAATTCATAGCGGGTTGTTTTTTTGTATTTTCAGAGTTATTTCCGTTCCTTGGTTTTGAAAGAATGTATATAATCTACATCTCTGTTTTGAGCAACAGGGCCTACTTGTATAAAACATCTCAAAGTTAAGGAAAATCTCAAGCAATGTATTGTCTATGGGAAATCTTAGAGTTGAGGAAATCTCAAGAGTTGAGATGTTTTATACAAGTGGGCCCAGACCACTAGGATAAGGTAACAAGCTCCCGACGCGTAAGTGTTTTTCAATCTTCGTTTCCGAGAAATCAATCCCCAATTTTACCATTTAGGTGTATAAGACGAGTGCAGAAGGGATTCAATTGCTACCCAACATGCAGTACCGGCGTAAATTGGATGAAACTGTATTCACGGCAGCCGCTGAGAGGTCAAAACGTGAGATAAGTTTAAAACAAAACAGCTGAGATTTGCTTAAAAACTTAATATTCTCAGTGTAGAGGATGGAATTGAATCATGCTCTGTATAAATAAGCGGGGCTGGATTCAGGTGGCAAGAAATTAGATAAGTTTTGAAAAGAAATGACGAGATGTAAAATAATACGTTTTGCAATAATGGGTTGCAAGATTCGTGTATGTTGTATTACAGGGTAATTTATGAGCGCTTTCATAATAACTCACAATGAGAGAAGTGTACATGTATGTTTCTATGGTAACAGTCACAAGAAGAGCAGTACACATTTTGGTATCCTCGTTTTCGTATCCTCGTTTTCGTATCCTCAATATATTCCAGGGGTTACGTTTCCTACGCTTTCTAGACTGTAGCGTAAGTTACAATAAGAGGTGAGCAATGATTATGACGGGCCCTGCGATTTTACATAGATACATGTACATATATTTTATTCTGAAAAAATAGGATTTTATAATCCTTTGACGGTCGAAGCTCTGAAATAAGAAATATTCTCTCTGTAAAACTGTATTTCTGCGCTTAGTTTTGCCTGTGTCCATGTAAGTTTTGTTTAAATTGTTTAGCTGTGCCTGAATTCACAACATGAGACGGAAGATTGTTCCATAAATCAACAGTTCTCTGCGTAAACAAAAATGTTCTAATAATAAATCTTGAATGCGATTTGTAAATTTTAAAGTTGTGTCCACGTGTAGATGAACTTTCCCTGATATTAAATATATCGGATACCTCATGTTCATATTTCCCGGACAATATTTTGTAGTCGCCACGAGATTTTCTATATTTCCTCATGAACTTCTACACAGAGTGTTTAAAAAGGGGACGTCAAAGAAATCAAATTTGATCGCCCTCCCCCACTCCCGTCTCATTGCAACATTTAAGATGGACAGTATGTCTTGTCCTTTTTCACATCCCTACTTATTTCGGTAGTGTCTTTACTCTTTAGGTATCCGTCTTCATGTTGTCTTCGGGAGTAGGTTTCAGTGAGGTAGCACTATAAAGTCGGCATCAGTTCCGCGCTATCACAAGGAGACAAACACGAACATATCGCAGCCTCCCTAAACACAATCGCATACACTACACGCATGCATCTTGCACACAGGGAGGCCGTCCTTAAATGACCATAGCTGTTGATAGGACGTTAAACAATACTAAACCAAACCAAACCAATCAAATTACTTTAATTAGTTGTTGCGAGGGCGTTAAACCTCAAACAAATAAACAAACAAAAATAGTCATGTATGTACATGTTGATATACGTAAAGGCAGATATACACAGTGCAGTATACATCGTTATAATGACTGGGGAGGCAGTGGCTTTGTTTCGATGGCTTGAGCTCATCCAGTCCTGAAATTGCTTTTAGTGGAAAACTTAACTGGGTTTCAATCCTCCTATTTACCTGTATCATAAATACCCAATTCCCTTCTGCGTTTTATGAATATGTATAATTTTATTCTCTAGACTAAGTTACACAAGCTTGATATATATGGACAATGCACCGAACCAATCAGACCGAATAAGACGTATATGTATCGAATTGTTTCCATGCCGAAGTCACGATGATAATTAAGCATTGAACTGTTTTTGTATGGTATTTATGATCTACTGGAATGACACAGCTTTGCAAGCAAATAACATAATGCGTGCTAGCGCATTATGATTTGTTTACTTGCAAATCTGTGTCATTCAAATAGATAATAAATACCATACATAAACAGTTCAATACTTATATTTACGTTTTCTCTGACTCTTATGTTCTTTTTTAACTTAGAATTTATATTTGAAATTTAAAATGCCCACCTTATCGACAGTCCACACAATTTCGTTCAATAGTTTGAACAGCGTGTTTGTCGCGTGCTGATTGGCAAACAAAGTAGTACTTTGAAATTTTAACAAACACTTCAATGTCATTTCACAATTCAGTATCATTTAAGTTTATCAATAGAACTCTGAGCTGAAAGTTAGATTTGAAATTGTTTCGATTTTTCCCCGGAACAAATTTAGCGCATGAATAAATCCAATGAACACCGTAAATCCGACCTTGCCCTCCACGAGGGAGTTATTTTTGGAAGTTAATTCGAACTTTCCTTTTTGCTCATTTTGTGAAGAATCCAGACGTGAATTTATTTGTTGATTGTATGGGAATCTGACTACAGTCTGTAGATTCTATAATAGCCTCGTTATTTGACATGTCGTCAGAAACTGAGGAAACAGTGACTGCGAGACGCGTGAAACTGATAGCGTTTGAGTGAGTGATCTTGCGACGGAGCACAGGGGTTCTTTACAAATGTCTGAAATGTTTATGTGTGCTGTGACTCATATCAGTAAGTCTGTAACATATGTGTCAGTAGGTCTATAAAATATGTGTATTTCAGACATTTGTAACGAACCCCTGTTGATCAGTGCAGTGTAACAGCCGATATTTTTGATAAATTGCATGAGCGTAAAATTGTTTCCATTGCCAGCATTGGTGATTTCAGCCGATGTGCATTTTGTACGATATTGCAGACCTTGGTCTTGTTTTTGTGGTAATAAAAGTATTTTTTATTTTGCACATAAATTTACAATGACATTGTCAAATCTCACAATGCCTAGCGATATTTCAGCAGCCGTCATGTTTATTTACATTGGATATTGTTGTTCCGGTCAGTGTTGTATTAATACGCTAAGAATTATGTCTCGTGCTGCATGGTAATTAAAGTCCCATCAATGACACAGCTTTCAAAGAGGCTATATAGTGACAATGCCATGCAAATGTAAATATTTCAAAATAAATACAATTACAAACGTCATCATGTTTTATAAATGACAAGGGTTGATGGTTCAATTTCCCACTAGGACGTGAATTGATATGGGGTCACCTTCCCGACCAAGAGGGTTTTCTTCAAATGCTCTGGTAACCTCCCTGATTAAAACTCTCTGCACGCTACCATCCGTGCCAACAGGAGTGATTTATTATAAGTTAGAAAGCTTGTTTCATAATTATTTTTAAAAATAAACAAAGTTTATAGATAGGGTCAACCATTAGTTTTGGTTCAAATAACAATCGCACACTGCCTCCCAAGTTCGTTTTTCTATATCAGTATCTAAGTATCTTACTTTTAACAATAACTATGATTACATTATCTCAGTGTTATAAAAAAAGAAAAACCAATTCTACAGTCAACTACACATAAGATAATGCTGACATTCACACAAGGTATAGGGTCGTTGATAATTGACCTTTGCTACAGATGTCATTGGTACTACCTAGAGAGTCTCCTTTAAACACGCTTTCGAAATATTATTTTAGCTGTCCTCTTTAGTCAATATACTTATGTTTGCTCAACAGGGATTTATAAATGAAGTACGTGATAAATCGAATAATCAGTCTATGTGGAAGTCGTTTTGGTATTATGGCAGTTTATCTTAACTCGGATATATCGATCACTCCAATTATGTCGAATTTGTTTGTAATAGAGCAAATGACGGAATCAATATTAACAGATTTATAAATGAAGTACGTCATTTATCGAATGTTCAGTTTATCTGGAAGTCGTTTTGATCTTATGGCAGTTTATCTTAGCTAGGATACATCGTTGTATATCAAACGCTCCAATCATGTCGATGTTTTTTTGTGATCGAATCGATTTTGACAAATCTAAGTTGTATTTTTGACTATATATACATTTTTGCAATCAATCAAGTGTTAATTGAGAACTTAAATCATGAATGTTTTTGTTTAATGTCACTGTACCCAAAATCGGGACACTTCTTAAATAAATATCAATGTTTTTTATACTATATTATCAGTTCCAAAAATGTTTGTTCATTTGTCATGAATAGATACTACCCTCTTTTCATTCTTATCACAATTTGATATTTCAGGCGCATGGTTCTATAAAAAGAACGCGAAATACCATCAGAGTTACGTAGGACCTTAGACCGGCGTTACTGTACCCTGAAAGGGACACTTCCGGTGTTTTGGCGAATATTTGGGAATAAACGAACAATATCGGCAGAAAGTATGCATAGTTAAAATATATTCGAGTCAACGAGGGTGCTGATTTAATTTCTTCTTCAAAATAGCATTAGTTTTGATAAAATAGACTTTTGAAAATGATATGTAAATAAATAGCATCGCACGGTACGTAAATCAGGAAAGTCTTGGTTTGGTAATTATTATTACCTTTAAATTGTCCATGTAACGATAATCAGCAGCAAATAAAGCATAATACAGTTTAATTGTCAAGAAAAGTATTATCAAATGAAAACTGTATACATAAAAGTACTTCTTTGCATTGAATGACAGTTTCTTGGGCCGTTTTGCCACAAGTGTCCCGTTTTGGGTACTGTCCCGTTTGTAACTGTATATGTAACTGTAATATTCAGATTTGAAACGAAATAATATCTATATAGGCTAATTAGTAGGAAATACCATTACTAAGGTAGGTAATCCGTGTCCGAACCGATAAATAACGTCACGTGGTCGGAAGTGACATCACAATGAGACGGAAACGTTAAGGATGTCATTTTGTTTTTGACGGAACTTTTTTGCAGGCCACAAAATGAATGAAATGTACGAAGTGGAGCATATTGGACAACAACTTCAAATGAACGATATGCGCAAGAAGAGACTTTTCACAGATGGCTTCATTCATATACCAACTGAAAATGTGTCTTTACCAATTCACAAAGCAGTCATGGCGAGTTGTAGCAACTATTTTAGATCTTTATTTACCTGGGGAATGTGCAATCGTGAATATGAAAACGATGTCATCATTACAGGTGTATCTGCCAAAACTATGGAAACTGTACTCGACTATGCATATATTCAACGGGTTGACATTCACCCGGGGAACGTTGAAGACTTAATTGCAGCTGCCGATCGTTTTCACATATTTGGACTTCAAAAGCAGTGTACGGATTATCTCGCCGGTGAACTAACAACTAATAATTGCATTGGTATCATGACGTTCTTTGATTTTTATTCCTGTACAAACGGATTGAAAAAGACAAATGAATTTATATCGAGAAATTTTACACAAATTGTTGAGTCTAGCCACGAATATCTACAAATGAGTTTCCAAAATCTAAAGACAATTTTAAACAAGGACGAAAACTACGTTTCTGACGAAAGTGAAATTTTAAGCGCTGTGCTAAGGTGGGTAACATATGACGAGGAAAACAGAAAATGTCATTTTGCGGATTTATTGAGTGTTGTGAGATTTGCTTTTGTAAACAAGTCTTATTTTGACAACTTTCTGACGACGACTCAGAGTATTTTCAAGCAGTGCGCAAAATCAAAATCAATATTAGAAAAAGCAAAGGATATCAAAAACCGAATGCGTACCACAGATTCGATCATATGTAACCCTTACGAGAACATGCTTCGACCTCGTGTTCCATGTGATGTTCTTTTCGTCGTCGGCGGATGGTCAACAAGCAATGGTGTGATCAGTTCTATGGAAGCATACGACCGACACACCGAAAGATGGTATGAAGCTTTGTCACGCATACCAAACAAAAGAGCTTACCATGCAACAGTGGCACTAGGTGACATAATCTACGTCATCGGTGGCTACGACGGATCCAGATATTTGGCTTCTGTGGCATGCTTCCACACAACCACCCATACATGGGAAAACAGAGGGTGGATGCATTTTCAGCGGTGTTACGTCGCTGGCGTGGAACTTCGGGGGAGGATTTACGCCTTTGGAGGTTTTGACGGCAGACAACGTCACGACACAGTGGAATACTACGATGCAATCTCGAACAATTGGAGTGACGCATCGCCTATGCGCCAGAGCCGAAGTGACTGTGGCGCCACCGTGTCCGGTGGTAAAATCTACGTAGGAGGTGGTTTTGACGGGGTTCATTGTTTGTCATCATTTGAGATGTACGACGCATTCACAAACCATTGGACGGTACTGAGAAGTATGTCCGTTCCTCGAAGTGGCGTATCTATCATGTCAATCGGTGACGCCATCTTTGCCGTCGGTGGATATGACGGTAACATACGACTTAAATCAGTTGAAGAATACAAGCCTTTTCAGAATGCATGGACAGAAACTGAAAGTATGAGCGTCGGTCGAAGTAACTTTTGTGCCATCCTGTTTGACGAGAAAGCCTACGCCATTGGCGGATACGACGGCTCTGTGACGTCGACACACGTCGAATGTTTTGACCCGAAGAAAAAGAAGTGGTTCATGAAATGTCCCCTTAAGATCGGTCGAAGTGCATTGAGTGCGTGTGTTGTCAGTGACATGACGAATGCCAAGGAATTCACGTGCCTAGGGCGAGATACATCAGTCACTCAACAATGACAAAAGTGAGAAGTAATACTGCAAAAATACGAACATTTATATTCGCTGAAATGTAGCAATTCACAGTTACTGACGACAAAAACGTAATATTTATTTCCTTGGCCTAACGACGCGCAATAGATCGATAAACATTGATTACGTAACAAACTTAATAAACCGGCAAAGGTTCTCTTTACAATTTGATATGCTATATATAGCTAACTGTTAGTGTTTGTTTAACAAATATTTAAACAATATCGTGCATTGATTTTGCAGTAGCTTGTATTTGTCCACGGTAAATAGTTTTGAAGGCTTACAGAATCCTGTAGTACTAAACTTCAATAGCTGTCAAATGCTTTGTCAAATGTGTAACGAAGTATCAATACATTGATGAAGTCTGTATTTTTAAGCAGATTAATTTGAGTCAAGATTAAAAATACATTTTTCAGTTCAAGTATAAAAATAAGAAATGTCGCACCATTTTTAAAAGCATCTGAACTCAAATTTTAGTTAAAAATTCGTTTCGGTAACTTGCTTTATACCGATATCATATGCATTCATATACATGAACATTATTGTAGTTAATTCTGTCAAAGATCGGAATCGAACGGAATTTGCCAAGCTGTTGTAATTGATTCATAAGATGTGTTATATTTAAGCTTGCGCACTCATCACCATTAAGAAGAGACGTCATAGTCTGAAAAAGTGGACTTAACTGTCTTCTAAAGATTCAATAAAAATGCGCCACATGTGACGTGAACGTGCTAGCGCGCATTGCACACTTATTTGCTAATATATGGCTTCGTTTCTATGGAAACAGCAATTACGTCACTGCATCTGCGTGTCTTACATAACAACATCATATTATATCGATTCGGAAGTGATAGCGTCCGATTTGGATACCACCGGGCGTTGTTCAAAAATTGATATTGTAATGACAAAAAACTCTCCAATTTTATTCGTAATAAATTGATTACTTCCGTAATCACTCGATGTGCTTATTTGTTGAATTAAACGTTAAAATGTAAATCACGCCCCTAATTCCACTCAATCAACCCCACCCCATCTCTCTTTACGGGAGATAGAGTTGTAATGTAAAAATAAGTTCCATCATCCGAGGCACGTATTAAAAGTGTGACAAAACTGATGACGCAGTTACGCTGCAAAAAGTGATGACGCTACGGTGACTTTTTCATATAACAATGTGGGAGTGCAAATCCACTGTCTTTCCTTCGGAATGACAGATCTATATTTTTACTAGCAAAAACGGTAACGTACGTGCGAAATGTGTGAGGAAATTCTATGATATGTTCCCGAGAAACACTTCCTTGCCCCAACCTAGGCCGAGACTCATTTTTGTGACGTCACAGTGACTTCATTTTCATGAAAAACAATCATTCATCCCTTCGGAGCGAGATGAGCAAATCTAAAACCTTCGTGGTACTGTAATATTCTAAAATTGTCAAAGCTGAGGCCTGCAAGGGGTTTTACAATTTCATAATCTTACCCCATGGGTTGAGATTTGCTCGTTTGGCGCCCAGTTAGGAATTGAAAAGTACTATTTATATCTCAATAGGCGCTTCTCTCGGAACGCTTGTATATTGCATACGGCGTAGAATGGCAGAAAAACAAGTTCTTACACTCTTTCATTCTTTGATCACATAATCCCCCTAAAGCGTCAATATGTAACGTAATTCAGATCTTGACAAGAACCTTCCAGTTGGTTTTCGTTCGTGACCAGGAGCAGAAATTTGCCTACTCAGAATTTCATATGATGTCTCGTATGTCATTTGCATGAAATAAGATACCGATTGATTATGGTGTGTATTTGAGCAGTCACAATGCAACGTGCCATATTCCCACGAGTAAACTCGAGCAGATAGCCTCAATATCACGCTTTGGCGTTCGTATGAGACATGCTCAACAAAGCTTAAATGACTTTCTAAGAAACGTCGATCTTGAGAACAGGATCCACTATCATATGCTTGCAAATATTTTGTAAGTGTTTTTTCTAAAGTATCAAAGAAGTTTTCAGAAGATTTCAGAAGAAACATCACACTAAACAGAAAATCCTGTAGATGGCACTACAATAAAAATGAACCTGAAAATTGGTCTTCTAAATCTAAAGTTTTCAATCATATGTTTTCATTTTTTTTCTTATAACTTATGCTTATAACACAGAGTGTGCAATCCTCTTTGTACTTTTTTTGCATAAACCGCTCTCATTGGTAAATATTTGGCACACCTTGTGTCTTTCTACAATTTAGAATTAACCAGGTAAGATAAAAATGATACCTCCCAATCACTCATACGGGAACCTTTATTTGCAATATTACGGTCATCCCTTACGGTCATCCATCTCTTTGACAACGGTCATCCATAAGAAAGATTCCTTATGCTGTAACGTTCCGGGGTCCGTACCCTAGTCACTTCTAAGGATCCCTGTGCTGTAAGCTTAATTATAACTATACTACAGTTGCAAATATATACAAATATGTGTTACTACCTTGTAACCAGCATACCAATTACCTAATGCTTAATACATGATATGAACAGAATAATTACTGCACGACTATAGAACTAATACCAAAGCTATCTGCTCTGTATCAATATAACACACTACACACACTACCGTACAATCCAGGCAGTACACAACTCGACTACCTAGTCGCGGCTAGCCCTAGTCACTATAGTTGCCCTATAGTCAGCTACCTAGCTATATGACCTAGTCGCGCCGATCACGACAGCCTTATACTAGTATACAACTACGGCACTCTCTAATGACCACGACTATCCCTAGTCACGACTAGCTCTAACGACTATACCTAGTCACGACTAGCCTGGTCGCGACTACCCCTAGTCACGACTAGCACCAACGACTATACCTAGTCACGACTAGCCTGGTCGCGACTAGCACTGCACAGCCTATGCCCGTGACACCTTCTGTCTAACAGTATCTCGCTACAGCACTCAATCGTTTATTTAATATATCTTCCAGGCAGTGTGTGGATCAAGGCAAGACTTATTCAGTCACTTCTATCTTTCCAACACAAAGCCGGTCTCGCATATATTAGGTACTTGCGATCTGTCACTGCTGTACACACGCCGAGATCAGAACAGAACTGGGCCGATTGTCGCTGGATTCTGCCTATTTATACCCTCTTGCTATCCTAGCGACACCTAGCGGTGAGTGAGGTATAATCACCTGTACGTTTTGATTGTACCTCGAAAACTATCTGTCTTCTAAGCGTTCGAATTACGGAGACATAACACAAATGATTAACGCCAACAGATCAACGTATCTAACCTGAATAATATGCTAAATCAGCGAAGGTAGGATTACGATATGTACATTCATCACATTACCCACGCCTCCGAGAACAACGCGTCCTCGCGTTATAAAAATAAAACAACTCTGGTCCTGAACTCTCCAAGATGTAATGACATCAATCAAAAATATACACTATGATTCTTCTACAACAGCAAATGTTACCCTCATATAGTGATAACACAAATAGTCTGATCTACCTAATATTCTGAAGTGTAACTAGAATGCCACTGAGGTGGTCGTCGAGTGCGTGTTTGCCTGGAGTTGTTCTCAAACGTTTTCTCTCCATTTCTGACTGAATCACTGTTATTCACATCATTCTCCACCTCCATATGAGCATCTTCCATCACACTCCCATTCATTTCTCTAGATGACGCAGCATCCCCTACTTTCAAGTAGCTGAAACAACTCTCATCGACCTGTGTTTGTCGATCCCTTAACCCTCTCGCTTCTTGGGTATTTTCACCGCTCATGACCTGACCCTCTCGTAACTTCATACGGTCTGCATGGATGACCTGTGACTTCCCCTTGCGTCCGCAACGCACTCTGTAGGTGACGTCTGTCAACTTAGTCAGCACCTTGTACGGTCCTCTCCACCGACTTGATAACTTGTGACTTCGTCCCACCTTTACATTCGGAAAGAACACAAAAACTTCATTGCCTGGTTTGAAGTTCTGCCAGGACAGCTTGGAGTCATGATTCTTCTTCTGTCTCAACATGGCTCCTTTCACATGCTGTCTCACCATATGATGGGCATCCTCCATCTTCTCTTTCAGCCGCCAAGCCCACATATTTTGGGGTATGACTTTGATATCCCGAGGCATTGAATACTGGATATCCAATGGGGTGCTGGTCTCCCTGCCCAACATCATGAAGTTTGGGGTGTTAGCCGTTGTTTCATGTTCAGCTGACCTGTAAGCCATAGTCACGTATGGTAAGTGCAGGTCCCAGTCGGTTTGTTGGTCATTAACAAAACCTTTTAACATGTTGACTAACGTTTTGTTAAATCGTTCGACCATTCCATCCGACTTTGGGTGGTAAGGGGTCGTTCGTGTTTTCTTAATCTCTAAGAGCTTGCACATTTCCTGGAAAAGAGCACTCTCGAATTGAGAACCCTGATCTGAATGAATGGTGCTGGGTACACCAAACCTACAAATTACTTCTTCAACCAGAATTCTTGCAACAGTCTTGGCTTCCATGTCCCTCATGGCGAAGCATTCAGTCCACTTGGTATAATAATCTGATATCACCAATATGTGTCTGTTTCCTTGGTCGGTTTGGGGTAATTCACAGAGGATGTCTATTCCTAATCGTTCCATAGGAAACCCTGCTTTGACCATTTGCATTGGGGCTCTTTTTGCTTTGGTAGGAGACTTTCCTCGACAACACGGTACACATCCAGCTACATATCGTTTGACATCGCCTTTAAGCCCAGGCCAGTAAAACGTTTGTCTAATCTTTGCTAGAGTTTTCTTCATTCCCAAGTGACCGGCTGTCTTGTTGTCATGCGTATGAGAAAGGACGGTCCTTCGTTCTTTTCGTGGTAGAACAACCTGTGGATTTCCGCTAGAACTCCCTCTGTACAATAGGTTGTCTTTGACAAATAAAGCTTCAAACTGCATCCATAATGATCGGACGGTGATATTCCTGCCAGCAATGGCGTTGAATGGTGGTCGTTTCTTGTCAAGCACCCAAGTTCTAACAAGTTGAATATCCTCATCTGCCTCTTGTTTCTGTGACAAAGACAGTTCTTCACTATCTGCTGGTAGTTCTGGGGAAGCAATCTCGTTACATTCATTGGGGTTTTGTACACTCATAACCTGATCTGTGGTCTCAATCTTGGTTTCCCATTGTGGTTCGAACCCACATTGCCTGCAGGGTAACCGGCTGAGACTATCAGCATTCTGATGTTTGACTCCAGGTCGATGGACGATGGTCATGTCATATGAGCTCAGCACTTGTAGCCACCTAGCCATCTGTCCTTCGGGATCTTTGAAGTTCAGCAGCCAACGAAGCGAACTATGGTCTGTCCGTACTGTGAACCTTCTTCCATACAGGTAATGGCGCAGGTACTTGGTGAAGTATACAACTGCCAACAGTTCCTTTCTGGTCACGCAATACCCTCGCTCTGCTTTAGTAAGAGTCCGACTGGCGAATGCTACTGGCCTCTCAACATCATCCACTATCTGAGACAGCACTGCACCGATAGCGTCATTGCTCGCATCGGTATCTAGTATAAACTCCTTGGTAAAGTCTGGATGCGCAAGGACAGGTGCTTTTACCAACAACCTCTTAAGAGTCTCAAATGCTTCCTGGCAAGAGGAACTCCACTCAAATGTTCGTCCTTTTTCTGTGAGTTTGTGAAGGCACTTGGCAATTTTAGCAAAATCCTTAATAAACCTTCGATAATAGCTACAGAATCCAAGAAAAGAGCGCACCTCTCGCACATTGACAGGAACAGGCCATTGCTCCACCGTTCTTGTTTTCGCAGGATCTGTTGAAACACCTGACTCTGAAATGACATGCCCTAGGTATAGAACCTCTTTTGCACATAGAAGGCACTTCCTAGCTTTCAATTTCAACCCAGCAGCTAACAATCGGTCAAATACTTTTTCGAGATTGTCCATCATCTCCTCAAATGATCTTCCCACAATAATGACATCATCAAGGTATATGAGGCACACCTGCCACTGTAGTCCTGCCAGTACAGTCTCCATTAATCGTTCGAATGTTGCTGGGGCTGAATTTAAACCAAAGGGCATAACTTGGAACTCGTACAACCCTGTGCGAGTGGCGAATGCGGTTTTGGCACGGTCCTCCGAATCCAACTCTACCTGCCAGTATCCAGAGTTCAGGTCTAGTGTCGAAAACCATGAACATCCAGCTAGTTGATCTAGTGTCTCGTCAATACGAGGCAGAGGGTATGCATCGGGAATGCTGACAGCGTTAAGTCGTCTGTAATCTACGCAAAACCGCATTGTCCCATCCTTTTTCTTGACCAAAACAATGCCTGAGCTCCAAGGACTAGAGGATTTCTTTATAATACCTCGGTCGAGCATGTTCTGCACTTGTTTGTCAACTTCTGGTCCCATATTGCCTGGGATACGTCGTAAAGGCTGTTTTATCGGACGAGCATCTCCAGTATTGATCTTATGCTTCACGACATCTGTTCGCCCCAAGTCCTCATCTGATGCAGCAAACAATCCTTCATACTTTTGCACAAGATGTCTCAGCTCCTCGTATTGTTGGCCGGTGAGGTTTGTTTTCGATGCTTCTAGTAGTTTAGCCAGGTCCTCTCTTAAGCTGTTATTTTTGTGAGGCTGTTTTCCTTCTATTTCCTCTACTACACTCTGAATTGCACTAACTTGTGCTATGGAAGTGCCAGGATAGATCAACTTATCTTCCTCTGAGGTATTCATCATGCGTACAGGCACTGTAGCTGTATTGTCCACCAGTGAACGACCAATGATAGCACGGTCGCTCTTCAAAAAAGATTCAAATCCTTCCACTAGTAAGGCGTTCCCCTGCATGGCCTTACCATCAGGCACACACACCTTTCCAGAGACTATGACCTCTGATTTTGCTGGTACTACAATCTTCTCAGTTGTACACACTCGGAAACAACCCATAGTTCCCTCATATTTAGCCTCAACATGCACTCCATCTAAGGTAAGACAACCCTTGGCCATATCCAGAGTTACATTTCTCTCTATCATAACATCAAGACCTAGAATGCCATCTGTGGTGAGTTTCGCAACAACCGCTTCTACCAGTAGGTTTGTGTCGTCCTCCAATCTGATGTTAAACCTCCCTTGTCCGAGGATTGGTAATTTGTCTCCACTTGCTGTCAAGACCTCTTTACTTATCTGCTTTAACTCGGGTCTAGCCGCCGGAGAAATGTGGTTATACAGATCTTCAGAAATCAAAGTTATGGTTGCCCCTGTATCGACCAACAACTTTGCCTTGGCACCATGTATGTCAGTCTTAATATACATGCCAGCTTCATGAACAGCTGATGAGACTCCTATATTAGCCTTCTGTTCAGTCTGTTTCCGTCTTCTCCGAGTTCTAACTCGCTTCGCCACTGGCTTATCTGCTCCATTGTCAGTGGTTGCCTGATTTTTCAACTTCGGGCAATTCCTGCGAAAATGACCCTCCTCATTGCAATAGTAGCAAGTTTTTCGACTAGCCTTGTCTTTATTTGGTCTTTGCTGACTTGAATTCCTATTACTTCCTTTCAGCTTCACTACCTCATCTTGTAAGGACTGTAGTTGCTGTTGTATGCCTTTTAATAGACTAGACATATCAGAGTTCTGACTAGCTTTCTCTGTAGTCACACTAGCCTTCTCTGTAGTAGGACTGTCCTCTGTGTTTGTGGATCTCAGATGAGCTTTACCATCACTCCATTTCTTTTCAGCTCGAGTGTAGGCCTCCAGTTCCACAGCTAGCCGTATAGTGTCTGTCAGAGTTTGAGGTCTACCTTGTTTTATCCTAATTCTCATGTCTGAATCAGCTAGAGCCTCAATGAATTGCTGCTTAGCCAAGGTATCCCGCACATCACTGGGCACTGTCGGGTATGCCAGGTTTACGAGCCGTCTAATGGCTTGTCCCAGCTCTGGCAGACTTTCCGCTGCTTTCTGTCGCCTCTCTAAGAGTTGAACCCGGTATAACTCTGTTTGGTTAGGAGGAGCAAAACGTTCTTCTAATGCGCTGACCAGGGACTTATAGTCTTCTTGCTTTGATATGGCCAGGTCCCCAAGGATGCCTTGTGCTTGACCTCTGAGTGCAACAGCCAAATAAAGACCCTTTTCATAATCCGACCAGTTGTTGATACGGGAACAAGTCTCAAAATGAGATTTGTAGTCAACCCATGAGGTGGAACCATCATATGTTGCAGCCTTCACATGTCTGACCTTCATTGGAGTGTTGCGTGGTTTTCTGGAATACTCTTGTTCTTCATCATCCTCACTACCGCTGTCATGCTCATATACTGGCCTCCTGCGACGTCTCTGAGAGTTCCTTTGTGTCACCCAATCTCGACCACCTCCATCAATGTCACCAACATAGTCAGGGAGCTGCTCTGTTCTTGAACGGGCTCTCTCTCTGGGGTGGTCCAATTTCCTATCAGTATATGGCCTTGTAGTTGGAGACGGTTTTAGAATACCTTCACTCTTTGTCTGTAACCTAGACAACTCAGCCCTCATTTGTCTGATTTCATCCTCAACCTTATCAACAGCCATATCTGAGGATAGCCTGGGAACATCTATGTGCTGTGTATATTCCCCTCTAGTTCTATCACTCGATGCAATACCAGAGTCCCTAGGTCTACGAGGTGTAGATTTTGAATAATGGACATGCCTTTTTATCCCTGGTGTCATAGGGCTTGTACGACCATGGTACGACCCGTCCCCTCTCTGGCTAACAGTTTCCTCGACATCCTCTAATGGACTGAGAACATCATCCTCTACATAGCTAGCCATCTTCACAAACCAATACAAATAACTATAAGGTATGACTATAAAAACAGTACAGGTTTATTCTAATTAACACAAATTATAATACTGAAACCTAACCACAGGGATCCCACACGCTGCCACCAAAATTGTGTAACGTTCCGGGGTCCGTACCCTAGTCACTTCTAAGGATCCCTGTGCTGTAAGCTTAATTATAACTATACTACAGTTGCAAATATATACAAATATGTGTTACTACCTTGTAACCAGCATACCCATTACCTAATGCTTAATACATGATATGAACAGAATAATTACTGCACGACTATAGAACTAATACCAAAGCTATCTGCTCTGTATCAATATAACACACTACACACACTACCGTACAATCCAGGCAGTACACAACTCGACTACCTAGTCGCGGCTAGCCCTAGTCACTATAGTTGCCCTATAGTCAGCTACCTAGCTATATGACCTAGTCGCGCCGATCACGACAGCCTTATACTAGTATACAACTACGGCACTCTCTAATGACCACGACTATCCCTAGTCACGACTAGCTCTAACGACTATACCTAGTCACGACTAGCCTGGTCGCGACTACCCCTAGTCACGACTAGCACCAACGACTATACCTAGTCACGACTAGCCTGGTCGCGACTAGCACTGCACAGCCTATGCCCGTGACACCTTCTGTCTAACGGTATCTCGCTACAGCACTCAATCGTTTATTTAATATATCTTCCAGGCAGTGTGTGGATCAAGGCAAGACTTATTCAGTCACTTCTATCTTTCCAACACAAAGCCGGTCTCACATATATTAGGTACTTACGATCTGTCACTGCTGTGAACACGCCAAGATCGAAACAGAACTGGGCCGATTGTCGCTGGATTCTGCCTATTTATACCCTCTTGCTATCCTAGCGACACCTAGTGGTGAGTGAGGTATAATCACCTGTACGTTTTGATTGTACCTCGAAAACTATCTGTCTTCTAAGCGTTCGAATTACGGAGACATAACACAAATGATTAACGCCAACAGATCAACGTATCTAACCTGAATAATATGCTAAATCAGCGAAGGTAGGATTACGATATGTACATTCATCACAATGCTTCGATTCGAACTATAATATAATTTGCTGGCACTAGTGATGTTCCGATTAGTCAAGTTCGTCGAGTATCACTTGTTTGAGACATTTGACCAATTAATGGAGTAAGAAATCCATGATCTACTTTTTCGTCGGAAGTACATAGAGAATAATACATGCCTTTTTCCATATCACACCCAATATCAACCCGAGACTGAAATATCAGCCCAAGGGTAAGAGCAACTGTGTCGTATCGCATATACAAAAATCCCGTATGTATTAGTAAGTATGTAAACACATTATCTAGTATATAGGATCCTTTGAAGTTGTGATTCGTCTGACTCGTACGCACATTTGATTTTGACAGATTGACGTCCGTTTTAGCCTTTTACGTCATTTCGGCAAGAACAGGGACGATCATGAAATTTCAACTAATTCCCAACACTAGTTGGCGCAGTAACATAGGATGATGTTTGCCCAAGTATGTGTCACTTGTAAGACCACACAATTGTGTTTTTATTGCGCGGACGAATATATTCGGAGAGCAATCGTAAATATATACGTCCGCGCAATAAAATGAGTGCTTTCTGATTCGTTAGAAAAACACAAGTGTGTGGTCTTGATTTTATCACATACCTTCCGTATTTGGTAGAGATCGATACAAAGATTTTATAAACTTTGATAATGTTTGCAAATACCGGGCTTTTCAGCTCGCCATGACAAGGGAATTCCCCTAAAAAGTAGTTCCGGCTAGTACTATTGTAAGATTACATAGGTATGTGATAATCTTACGCAGGTGTTGCCCCTGTTCATGTGAGATTGTAATGGCCCATTGTTTTCCATTCATGTGTTTGTCGCAATAATAGCCCACAAGAGCTAATGCTTCTTGTTTGTATGTATGCGACTCTAAATAAAGTTACTTGTATCTTGTACACCGAGATGTTAATAGCTTTTTTTCTCGGTCATGAAAATAAGAACAAAATTGATTCCGAACCGTTTCGGCAGCCATCGTATCAAAACAAATGTATTTGATAGCCGTAGTTAAGAATATGACTATTTTGAATTACACAATGACGGCTTGACCCAGAGGACAGTATGGGGCGATAGCTTGAAAGACGATGGTAAAACAGCACCAGATTGTCCAGTTCTGGTCACGAACGCTTTGCGCGTGGGCGTATTCCGTCTGACCTGGTCATCCCTTGGGATACATATAATACAGAATGGTTTGATTTGGGAAACCTAAGGCCACGATGTAAATTAAGTACCGATAAAACGCTTCTCATTGATAGAGTGTTAATATCTTTTTTGCGATTTCCCCATTATCAAATTGAGTAATAGGATATGCCTTTATTGCAAGAGAATGTAACTTCAATTACGAGTTATATTTACTGTTAGGATTATAATAAAAATTGTTTGATGTTTTATTTATCGACAGCGGCAAGATTGACTGACCAGAGATAGGGACGTTGGTTAATGTACGGTCTGTTTTTACTTAAGGATCCCTGTCCCAGTGCAGGAAAACCGCGTGAGAGTTCCGCTGTGCCTTTTCGTATGTACAGTAACCTCCCCTTAATTTCGTTTTGTACTGTAGTTCAAATAAGCCGGAGTTCTACTGTTCAAAAGTAGTTCAGTTGGTAAGAGCGACTGTATATCAAACCGAGGTCTTGGGTTCGATCCCTATTTTAGCCGCGCTGAATCTTAACGCTCAGATCACTGTTGTTAATTATATTGATTAAAGCAGTAGTCACGCCGAAAAAAACCCAGTCCCTAGTGCATCTTTCGGTTTTTGGCAGTGGAACGGGGATCACATGTATTGTTTCTTAATAATAATAGAAAGATATGTTTCTAATTTAAGGATTTTTTATTATCATATAGCCAGAACTTTTACCAATCTAGGTCAATTCGACAATTCATTTTAACGTCACGCCAGATAAGATTTGAAAACACATCTTGGTGTTTTACGTTCGAATATATTTAGTTACATAAGTGAAGTATAGTCACGGTTTATATATATATATGTATATGTGTGTGTGTGAGTCTCCTACAGTTTATTCACTCTGAAATTACGTGAAATACATACCAAAACTTCAACACACATTGACAAATTCCACACTGTTGCTTTACCTAACACAAGTGTTTGATATTGCTTGTTATGTCCTGAGGTCAAAGACAAAGGTTACTCATACTATAAATAGAACATCGTCTCGTCTTCCACCGAATCTTCTGAGTTGTTTTAGCTAAATAAAACTCGAAACTTCCTCCAGGGCTTCATCGCGGCAAAGCACTTTTTTGAGATTGATTTTCGATTCAAGCGTCAACGTCACCGTTGCTAGGAAGAGAAATCTGTTTCTACACAAGTTATTTGAATTCCCTCATTCAGTTGTGGCTTCCGTGTCCAAAGTGCTTAACATTGATTGATTTTTAAAGTCCAGAGTTTGTCAAATATACTTCACATCTTTAAAAGTGTACCATATTCAAGCAAGCACTATTACTACCCAACTTTAAACATTTGCTCTTCTTTATCACATTTGGCGATACTTGGATTAATCATTAAGTATCCCCACAGGGACCTGAGAAGTTGTTACAGTTTCGTTATGCTTGGGCTATGTTAGGGAAGTAACACATTAGTTTAGACCAAAACATAGCTTTACTGTAATAGATCATCAGGTCCCTGTGGGTATCCCCAATTGTCTACACTTTTTCCGTTTATACTCACAAAGTGACATGTCACATGGGATTGTCGTCATAGTGTCCGTTTCGAGAGAATTTCTTCAATCTATTTTCACGTAAATGTCTATAAGTCGATCTAAAATCGACTTTTTTATTTGCCATGGCTCAATTGGAAAATCCATCAGAAACGGACTGCAAGACAGTCATTGCGGAAATGGTTCATTCGAACATTGCAGAATTTATGGACGAGAAGGGTCGAACGTACTTAGGCTGTTCGTACAAATGGTCGAATCGACAGTAATAAGCTTTATCGATCGGCCAAAGTGATGGTACCGTTTTATGTACTATAAAGAATGTGTAAAAAAATCGCCACTAGAAGTTTAGACATTTCTTGGAACCTCTGAGAAACGTCAATAATTCGTCACCCCTAACCACGACCCTCCCCCTCCCCAACTTCCAACCGTCTCTACCGACCACATACAGCGACGAAACAACTAAGTTATCGATCGATGCGTACAATTCGTCATAGGTATTCCAGAATGGCTCTGTGAATATTTTCCCAGCGGTGTGCTATACAGACAGCTGATAATGTTCGGCAGCCCATCTGTTTAACCTCCATACTTATTCATCTTATGCCAACATCGTTTCATGTTTGAACAACTTTCCTCTGAAAATCCCTCTCACTTTCCTATACTCTGACTGACAGTTGATCCCGGTGTCTGAGAGGAGGGTCTGTTACGGCACGATTTCTCACCCGGCGACACGATTTCTCACCCGGCGACACGATTTCTCACCCCTGCACGTTTTCTCACCCGGGTGAGAATTTGTGCAATTTATATGGGCATAGGCGACACGATTTCTCACCCCAGCTCTATATCTCAATTTTAGCACGATTTCTCACCCCAGCTCTATATCTCAATTTTAGCACGATTTCTCACCCCAGCTCTATATCTCAATTTTAGCACGATTTCTCACCCCAGCTCTATATCTCAATTTTAGCACGATTTCTCACCCCAGCTCTATATCTCAATTTTAGCACGATTTCTCACCCCAGCTCTATATCTCAATTTTAGCACGATTTCTCACCCCAGCTCTATATCTCAATTTTAGCACGATTTCTCACCCCAGCTCTATATCTCAATTTTAGCACGATTTCTCACCCCAGCTCTATATCTCAATTTTAGCACGATTTCTCACCCCAGCTCTATATCTCAATTTTAGCACGATTTCTCACCCCAGCTCTATATCTCAATTTTAGCACGATTTCTCACCCCAGCTCTATATCTCAATTTTAGCACGATTTCTCACCCCAGCTCTATATCTCATTTTAGCACGATTTCTCACCCCAGCTCTATATCTCAATTTTAGCACGATTTCTCACCCGGGTCGAGACGCAGCACGGTCATGAATAAAAGTTTCTTTTTGGGAGCGAGAGGAATGAGGTGTGGCATATTGTTTTGCAAAACAAACAGGTTAGTGAAGCGAAGAAAGCTGGCTCATAAATAGAAACTTAGAAACCTCAGCGACAGAAACGATTCTTATGGAGAACTTTTAAAATTGAAAATGTCAAAACAAGATATTCGTTTAAAATTACCAATCATTTTCCAGTAAAACATAATGATCAATTTCTACAGTCTTAAATGAAACGTTTGTTTTCAAAAACCAAAAATATCTAAATTTTCATCAGCAAAGCAATTGTGATGCATGTGTTTGTGTCGTAATGGGGATATCTGTTCATTGTTGATTTCCCGTTAAAACACTGTCCCTCAATCAATAGTGCCAGAAACACTTCATTCTTTAAAGAAAATGATCGCTGCGGGCGTTCCTTGATTGGGTTTGTAGACTTCTTGTAAAATCTGTTTTCATGTTGTCAGCCAAAAATCTATAGGGTTTGCATAAATAGATTTGGAAATGAACATTTTGATGGCTCTTTTTCATATTTTTTTAAACAGTTTTGAATGTTAAATACATTTGTTTGGCTTTAATTTTCTGTTTTTCAATTACTAGGGTTTTCGATTGTGCTCAAAATATAAATGATTGATTACTAAACTTTTAGTTTTTAATTTCCGTTCTATAATTCATATTATATGTAAATTCCTTGGCAGAGCTAAAAGCGACCTAATTCGTCCGTAAAATATTCATATGCATCTATCTGAACGGGTAACGGGGCCGCGGGGGCCAAGTGGGTAAGGCGTCTGACATTCTGCTACATGTACCACTACTAGCACTCTACCACTGGGTCGCGGGTTCAAGACCTACGTAGAGCAGGCACCATGTACTGGCCTTAGGGCGGTGGTTTTTCTTCGGGAACTCCGACTTTCCTTCACCATTAAAGCCTGGCACGTCGTCAAATAACCGTAGCTGTTAATAGGACGTAAAACACAATCAAACAAAACCAAATCTGAACGGGAAATATAGAAAAAACCTACTGAAACTTGCCACAGTCACAGGTGCCTGAGATTAAATAAGTATCTTTCTAAGCATTTTCTTCAGGTTGGTAAGTATTGATTGTGAAAAGATTCTTGTAGCACAACCAAGAAGTGTTTATATGTGACGTTTCGATGACTAGTACGGTATGTACTCTGTCACCTTTATGAGACAAATGACCAGTGAAGCGTACAAGTGTATGTACACAAGTATTAAACAAAGCGTAGCTGAATCGAGTCATTTCGGTAAATTTTCGACATCGACTTGTGGACAACTCGTACACATTTTACACCTTCATAAACTAATTGAACAAAAGACTCTTCAAACTGATTCAAGATAATACGAAACAACGACTGTTATTATAAAACTCATTAGCTAAAAGTATGAAATTGTACACACTGTGTAATATATGTACGTGTTTGTGTTTTGTTTAAAAGACACAGTTTTCTAATTAATATGGCTGCACCTAAATCCTAGCTAACAGAACATCGTCGAAAAGTAAACGAAAATCTCTATCATATTCCCGCTAAACGAACACCAACAGTCCCGGTACAAGCAAACTTCGAATTAAAAGGAACGTTCTAAATGTGTTAGAAATAATACGGTCATGGGTTGGCATCTTCATTTTTGATACAGAAATTGTCAGCAAGACTTAATTACTCAATGATGTCATTTCAGAGTGGTTATGCTCCAATGATAGACATCATTAGTCGTTAAGGATCCCTGTCCCACTGCAGGTAAAACACTTGAGAGTTCCACTCTAGTTGTTAGAATATACATTTACCTCCCCTTCATTTCGTACCAAGGCGCTTCCGTTTTACCATGTGTTGGTTTGATTTACAACTTGAGGACCAGGGTTCCAATCTTGGTCTTGCAAATCTGATTTTTCTTACACTCAGAACACTATAATTGTTTATTACTTTTTTTGTTTATATCATCTTTCTATATTAGGTTTAGTAAGGTATTTTTCAGAAACGATTTATCAAAGCTAAAATCATGCCGAAAAAACATTTTCCAATGAAAAGTTACAGATTTGGCAACGGTACTGGGATCCTTAAACGGTGCTTTCGGAAGAATTCTCTATCGAAAAGGAGTTACCAGGTAGACATATTTAATTTTTGTTATTAAAGAATGGCTATGCATCATTTGCTTTAAAGCGACATCTGGAAGTAGTTGTCCAAGTTTTAGACTGGAAAACATGCTCAATAAATCAAATTTATAATCTAAATAAAACCAAATCTTTATTTCCGTTTCCGCCCCTAAACAAACAGTAAAAACTACCCTGGGACCAGTGTCATTTTGACGCTTATTCCCCAGCCTCCCATAACATAAGATCCACGGAGGCAGTAAACTTATCAGCGACTTTAATTAATGTAAGTTGCTCCAGTTTACACTGACAATAGAACCACAGATACTGCAATGCCACGAATATTAGGGAATACTTCTGTTTAGATTATTTGTAAGTATACATTTAAAATGTAAGTGCAGTGTACGTACTGAACGGCGGTTTTTTCAACGTCTATGTCGGTATGAACGTCGGTATGTATATAATATAATCACGGTGCCTTTTATGCTCAATATCATAGCGACATGAACATTTCTTACTGTAAATGTGTTTGGTCCTATCTTGATGTGTGGAAAGTAGTGTGAAGGGTTTATAACAAGAGCGAAACATGCCTCTCCATTGATGGTATACACCAGTTTTATAATTTGGAGTTACAGCGCGTAACGTGCAGTATGCGCATGTCGGGAGGTTATGGTCTGTGCTAGCGCGGATATGGGTTGGTACTAGATTTGGACTGTGGGTAGACTATATCTGACATAACCATACCCGTTTCAATTTTTGTTCAACACACTTAAAATCACGCCTCAATAACATTCAATTTGTGTAATTGCCGATAATTTGATACGATTTATGATATAGGTACAGTCACGTGAAAACTCTGATTATCAAACTCGTTATATATTCAATGCATCGTTTACCAGTGATAAAACACGTGTATAATTATGGAACAAAGAATATTGAAATATTAATTTTCTAACCATATACATGAATAAAGAAAAGTGTACTTCCGGGTATTTTTATCGATAGACATTTTAGAAGATATCCGGGGTAAATCATCTTACCGTCGCGATGTCTCTTTTTTCGGTGATAATAGGGACAGATTGTATTTTGACTACGAGACATCGTCCTCGAAAGTCAAGGGGCTACGATCTCTAACGTTCTCTGCACCCTGGAACATGTCGTAACGAAATCGGAGTCTCTACGCGCCATCTTGCGGATGAAACATGTACAACTAGACTAGTTTTGTTTTTTGATGCGCACCAAAAGAATCGCGTGGCAGCTTACGGTAAAGTTGTAGTCGGATGTCGCTCCTCTGTAATCTTCAAAGGACAGGCATCAGCCTATAGCTATTGGTCAGAAGTTCTTTTTACCTGAAACCAATCAATTAGCTCACCACGAGCCGTCGATTTTGTCATAACATAGTCCAGGAGTACAGGGAACGAAAGTGAGAGTAAGCACTTGATTTCAGAGGATGCCGAGACATTTAAATGTCGGTAAGAGAAAACTAAGTTAAATTAGGAATACAGTAATTAATTATAAATAGTTTGATTATCAGTGCATGATAAAATTGATTAAAAGTGAAAACGGCTGGAAACAATATGTTTAGAGAAATAGGCCTAAATGCCTTACCGAATCGCTTCCTTTATCGTACCGGTTCAATTCAAAATGACAGTTTGACCGATAGGCAATTTTATGAGTATGTCACCGCCCAACCTGCTAATCGGTCAAGCTGTCCGTACAGACAGCAAAGAGGTGTAGGACATCAAGACACGGCAGCTATCTGTGTTTGTTGTCAATTTACACAACTCTGTTTTGATCATCGATTTTGTAAATAGCTCCGGAAGATTATGTAATTACTGCCTCAGTTCAGCAGCATTTTACCATAGCAAATTACAGGAATGAGCGAAACCCTAAACGACATGCGTCATTTAAATCACAGAGGAGATTGTTTTTCGTCGAATTTTCATTTCTGTAAATTTATGCCTTTTCTAGATTTTCGTAACTATCGCTTTCTGAAGAGGGAGTAATGATGAAGGACATACTTCATTGTAACTTTCTAAAGAACAGATGGGCTCCCTTAATTTAGGACAACATTTCTGGAAATAAATGAATTATATAGTCTAATTCCTTTACCTGGCTTAACGCGACCTAGCTGCGGGAACCGTAGCCTCTAGGGCCAATCGTTTTTATAGGACCATCTATAGCTATGGTCCGATGATAAAAAAAGAAAGAAAACAAAAAACAAAAAAAAACCCGATCAGGCCTAGAAGCTACGGTTCCCGCAGCTAAAAGCGACCGATCCTACCTTATTGCATCATGGACACTCGTATTTGTTTACTTCCGGTACTCACAGTAGGGTCCAGACTGACACTTTTCGTTAAGTACTGTCTTACTGAAATATCAGATAAAGTCACACTATCATTTATTGACCTTGTTGAAGGGCAACACTATCATTTGTTTCCTTATCGTACATGTACGGGCAATACATGTCGAAATAAAGCAAAAAAAAAACCCCAATAAAGTAAAGTATATGGCCAATGATGTCGTCTGCTCCAGTTATTTGAATCTCGGATGAGATTTTTTGATCTTTTGACCATTTTTCTAGAGATGGTCCGAATAAGCATATGTAACAGACTTAACGATCCTTCTTTCGTTCGCTTTTATGTTTTGAGAGGCGACGGGTACGTCTGATCGCAAAAGAATCGTCCCCTCGCAAAATGTTCGTCCCTTCACAAAATTATCCTCCTTTGACAATGATACAGTAATGATCTTGCCTTCGCCGCCTGCAACTCGAGGGCAACATAAACTTGTACAATATATATCAATGATGTACAACATTCTCAACACCAAGGGCGCCGTTACTGACACTCCAATGCTGACTAAACACCAAAGACGCCGTTACCAACATTCCTGAGTCAATTTAACACCAAAGGCGCCATTACCAATATTCCTGAGTAAATTCAACACCAAAGGCGCCATTACCAATATTCCTGAGTAAATTCAACACCAAAGGCGCCATTACCAATATTCCTGAGTCAATTTAACACCAAAGGAGCCATTACCAACACTCCTATGTCAATTCAACACCAAAGACGCCGTTACCGACAATCCCATGCTAACTGAACACCAAAGGCGCCATTACCAATATTCCTGAGTCAATTTAACACCAAAGGCGCCATTACCAACACTCCTATGTCAATTCAACACCAAAGACGCCGTTACCGACACTCCAATGCTGACTGAACACCAAAGGCGCCATTACCAACATTCCTGAGTCAATTTAACACCAAAGGCGCCATTATCAACACTCCTATGTCAATTCAACACCAAAGACGCCGTTACCGACACTCCAATGCTGACTGAACACCAAAGGCGCCATTACCAACATTCCTGAGTCAATTTAACACCAAAGGCGCCATTATCAACACTCCTATGTCAATTCAACACCAAAGACGCCGTTACCGACACTCCAATGCTGACTGAACACCAAAGGCGCCATTACCAACATTCCTGAGTCAATTTAACACCAAAGGCGCCATTATCAACACTCCTATGTCAATTCAACACCAAAGACGCCGTTACCGACACTCCAATGCTGACTGAACACCAAAGGCGCCATTACCAACATTCCTGAGTCAATTTAACACCAAAGGCGCCATTATCAACACTCCTATGTCAATTCAACACCAAAGAAGACGCCGTTACCGACACTCCAACGCTGACTGAACACCAAAGGCGCCATTACCAACACTCCTATGTCAATTCAACACCAAAGACGCCGTAACCGACACTCCAATGCTGACTGAACACCAAAGGCGTCATTATCAACACTCCTATGTCAATTCAACACGAAAGACGCCGTAACCGACACTCCAATGCTGACTGAACACCAAAGGCGCCATTACCAACATTCCTGAGTCAATTTGACACCAAAGGCGCCATTATCAACACTCCTATGTCAATTCAACACCAAAGAAGACGCCGTTACCGACAATCCAATGCTGACTGAACACTAAAGGCGCCATTACCAACATTCCTGAGTCAATTTAACACCAAAGGCGCCATTATCAACACTCCTATGTCAATTCAACACCAAAGAAGACGCCGTTACCGACACTCCAACGCTGACTGAACACCAAAGGCGCCATTACCAACACTCCTATGTCAATTCAACACCAAAGACGCCGTAACCGACACTCCAATGCTGACTGAACACCAAAGGCGTCATTATCAACACTCCTATGTCAATTCAACACGAAAGACGCCGTAACCGACACTCCAATGCTGACTGAACACCAAAGGCGCCATTACCAACATTCCTGAGTCAATTTGACACCAAAGGCGCCATTATCAACACTCCTATGTCAATTCAACACCAAAGAAGACGCCGTTACCGACAATCCAATGCTGACTGAACACTAAAGGCGCCATTACCAACATTCCTGAGTCAATTTAACACCAAAGGCGCCATTATCAACACTCCTATGTCAATTCAACACCAAAGAAGACGCCGTTACCGACAATCCAATGCTGACTGAACACTAAAGGCGCCATTACCAACATTCCTGAGTCAATTTAACACCAAAGGCGCCATTATCAACACTCCTATGTCAATTCAACACCAAAGAAGACGCCGTTACCGACACTCCAACGCTGACTGAACACCAAAGGCGCCATTACCAACACTCCTATGTCAATTCAACACCAAAGACGCCGTAACCGACACTCCAATGCTGACTGAACACCAAAGGCGTCATTATCAACACTCCTATGTCAATTCAACACGAAAGACGCCGTAACCGACACTCCAATGCTGACTGAACACCAAAGGCGCCATTACCAACATTCCTGAGTCAATTTGACACCAAAGGCGCCATTATCAACACTCCTATGTCAATTCAACACCAAAGAAGACGCCGTTACCGACAATCCAATGCTGACTGAACACTAAAGGCGCCATTACCAACATTCCTGAGTCAATTTAACACCAAAGGCGCCATTATCAACACTCCTATGTCAATTCAACACCAAAGAAGACGCCGTTACCGACAATCCAATGCTGACTGAACACTAAAGGCGCCATTACCAACATTCCTGAGTCAATTTAACACCAAAGGCGCCATTATCAACACTCCTATGTCAATTCAACACCAAAGAAGACGCCGTTACCGACACTCCAACGCTGACTGAACACCAAAGGCGCCATTACCAACACTCCTATGTCAATTCAACACCAAAGACGCCGTAACCGACACTCCAATGCTGACTGAACACCAAAGGCGTCATTATCAACACTCCTATGTCAATTCAACACGAAAGACGCCGTAACCGACACTCCAATGCTGACTGAACACCAAAGGCGCCATTACCAACATTCCTGAGTCAATTTGACACCAAAGGCGCCATTATCAACACTCCTATGTCAATTCAACACCAAAGAAGACGCCGTTACCGACAATCCAATGCTGACTGAACACCAAAGGCGCCATTACCAACATTCCTGAGTCAATTTAACACCAAAGGCGCCATTACCAACACTCCTATGTCAATTCAACACCAAAGACGCCGTTACCGACACTCCAATGCTGACTGAACACCAAAGGCGCCATTACCAACATTCCTGAGTCAATTTAACACCAAAGGCGCCATTACCAACACTCCTATGTCAATTCAACACCAAAGACGCCGTTACCGACACTCCAATGCTGACTGAACACCAAAGGCGCCATTACCAACATTCCTGAGTCAATTTAACACCAAAGGCGCCATTACCAACACTCCTATGTCAATTCAACACCAAAGACGCCGTTACCGACACTCCAATGCTGACTGAACACCAAAGGCGCCATTACCAACATTCCTGAGTCAATTTAACACCAAAGGCGCCATTACCAACACTCCTATGTCAATTCAACACCAAAGACGCCGTTACCGACACTCCAATGCTGACTGAACACCAAAGGCGCCATTACCAACATTCCTGAGTCAATTTAACACCAAAGGCGCCATTACCAACACTCCTATGTCAATTCAACACCAAAGACGCCGTTACCGACACTCCAATGCTGACTGAACACCAAAGGCGCCATTACCAACATTCCTGAGTCAATTTAACACCAAAGGCGCCATTATCAACACTCCTATGTCAATTCAACACCAAAGACGCCGTTACCGACACTCCAATGCTGACTGAACACCAAAGGCGCCATTACCAACATTCCTGAGTCAATTTAACACCAAAGGCGCCATTATCAACACTCCTAAGTCAATTCAACACCAAAGACGCCGTTACCGACACTCCAATGCTGACTGAACACCAAAGGCGTCATTATCAACACTCCTATGTCAATTCAACACGAAAGACGCCGTAACCGACACTCCAATGCTGACTGAACACCAAAGGCGCCATTACCAACATTCCTGAGTCAATTTGACACCAAAGGCGCCATTATCAACACTCCTATGTCAATTCAACACCAAAGAAGACGCCGTTACCGACAATCCAATGCTGACTGAACACTAAAGGCGCCATTACCAACATTCCTGAGTCAATTTAACACCAAAGGCGCCATTATCAACACTCCTATGTCAATTCAACACCAAAGAAGACGCCGTTACCGACACTCCAACGCTGACTGAACACCAAAGGCGCCATTACCAACACTCCTATGTCAATTCAACACCAAAGACGCCGTAACCGACACTCCAATGCTGACTGAACACCAAAGGCGTCATTATCAACACTCCTATGTCAATTCAACACGAAAGACGCCGTAACCGACACTCCAATGCTGACTGAACACCAAAGGCGCCATTACCAACATTCCTGAGTCAATTTGACACCAAAGGCGCCATTATCAACACTCCTATGTCAATTCAACACCAAAGAAGACGCCGTTACCGACAATCCAATGCTGACTGAACACTAAAGGCGCCATTACCAACATTCCTGAGTCAATTTAACACCAAAGGCGCCATTATCAACACTCCTATGTCAATTCAACACCAAAGAAGACGCCGTTACCGACAATCCAATGCTGACTGAACACTAAAGGCGCCATTACCAACATTCCTGAGTCAATTTAACACCAAAGGCGCCATTATCAACACTCCTATGTCAATTCAACACCAAAGAAGACGCCGTTACCGACACTCCAACGCTGACTGAACACCAAAGGCGCCATTACCAACACTCCTATGTCAATTCAACACCAAAGACGCCGTTACCGACACTCCAATGCTGACTGAACACCAAAGGCGTCATTATCAACACTCCTATGTCAATTCAACACGAAAGACGCCGTAACCGACACTCCAATGCTGACTGAACACCAAAGGCGCCATTACCAACATTCCTGAGTCAATTTGACACCAAAGGCGCCATTATCAACACTCCTATGTCAATTCAACACCAAAGAAGACGCCGTTACCGACAATCCAATGCTGACTGAACACTAAAGGCGCCATTACCAACATTCCTGAGTCAATTTAACACCAAAGGCGCCATTATCAACACTCCTATGTCAATTCAACACCAAAGAAGACGCCGTTACCGACACTCCAACGCTGACTGAACACCAAAGGCGCCATTACCAACACTCCTATGTCAATTCAACACCAAAGACGCCGTTACCGACACTCCAATGCTGACTGAACACCAAAGGCGTCATTATCAACACTCCTATGTCAATTCAACACGAAAGACGCCGTAACCGACACTCCAATGCTGACTGAACACCAAAGGCGCCATTACCAACATTCCTGAGTCAATTTGACACCAAAGGCGCCATTATCAACACTCCTATGTCAATTCAACACCAAAGAAGACGCCGTTACCGACAATCCAATGCTGACTGAACACTAAAGGCGCCATTACCAACATTCCTGAGTCAATTTAACACCAAAGGCGCCATTATCAACACTCCTATGTCAATTCAACACCAAAGAAGACGCCGTTACCGACAATCCAATGCTGACTGAACACTAAAGGCGCCATTACCAACATTCCTGAGTCAATTTAACACCAAAGGCGCCATTATCAACACTCCTATGTCAATTCAACACCAAAGAAGACGCCGTTACCGACAATCCAATGCTGACTGAACACTAAAGGCGCCATTACCAACATTCCTGAGTCAATTTAACACCAAAGGCGCCATTATCAACACTCCTATGTCAATTCAACACCAAAGAAGACGCCGTTACCGACACTCCAACGCTGACTGAACACCAAAGGCGCCATTACCAACACTCCTATGTCAATTCAACACCAAAGACGCCGTAACCGACACTCCAATGCTGACTGAACACCAAAGGCGTCATTATCAACACTCCTAAGTCAATTCAACACCAAAGACGCCGTTACCGACACTCCAATACTGACTGAACACCAAAGGCGCCATTAGAAACATTCCTGAGTCAATTTAACACCAAAGGCGCCATTATCTACACTCCTATGTCAATTCAACACCAAAGAAGACGCCGTTACCAACAATCCAATGCCAATTGAACACCAAAGGCGCCATTACCAACATTTCTGAGTCAATTTAACACCAAAGGCACCATAACCAACACTCATATGTCAATTCAACACCGAAGACGCCGTAACCGACACTCCAATGCTGACTGAACACCAAAGACGTCATTACCGCCACTCCAATGTTGACTGAACTCCAAAGGCGCCATTACCAGCATTCCTGAGTCAATTTAACATCAAAGGCGCCATTACCAACAATCCTGAGTCAATTTAACACCAAAGGCGCCATTATCAACACTCCTAAGTCAATTCAACACCAAAGACGCCATTACCGACACTCCAATACTGACTGAACACCAAAGGCGCCATTAGCAACATTCCTGAGTCAATTTAGCACCAAAAGACGCCGTTACCGACACTCCTTTGTCAATTCAACACCAAAGACGCCGTTACCGACACTCCAATGCTGACTGAACACCAAAGGCGCCATTACCAACATTCCTGAGTCAATTTAACACCAAAGGCAATATTACATGTACCAACACTCCTAAGTCAATTCAACACTAAAGAAGACGCCGTTACCGACAATCCAATGCTGACTGAACACCTAAGGCGCCATTACCAACACTCATATGTCAATTCAACACCAAAGACGCCGTAACCGACACTCCAATGCTGACTGAACACCAAAGACGCCATTACCGCCACTCCAATGTTGACTGAACACCAAAGGCGCCATTACCAACATTCCTGAGTCAACTTAACATCAAAGGCGCCATTACCAACAATCCGATGTAAATTCATCACCAAAGGCGCCATTACCAACACTCCGATGTCAATTCAACACTATTGGCGCCATTACCGACTCTCCGATGTCACTTTAACACAAAAGGCGCCATTACCGACACTCCGATGTCAATTCAACACCAAAGGCGCCATTACCGACACTCCGATGTCAATTCAACACCAAAGGCGCCATTACCGACACTCAGATGTCAATTCAAAACCAAAGGCGCAAATACTGACACTCCGATGTCAATTTAACACCAAAAGTGCCATTACCGACTCTTCAATATCCTTTTAACACCTAAGGCGCCATTACCGACACTCCGATGTCAATAAAACACCAAAGGCGCCATTACCGACACTCCGATGTCAATTCAACACCAAAGGCGCCATTACCGACACTTCGATGTCAATTCAAAACCAAAGGCGCAAATACCGACACTCCGATGTCAATTTAACACCAAAAGCGCCATTACCGACTCTTCAATATCCTTTTAACACCAAAGGCGCCATTACCGACACTCCAATGTCAATAAAACACCAAAGGCTCCATTACCGACACTCCGATGTCAATTCAAAACCAAAGGCGCAAATACAGACACTCCGATGTCAATTTAACACCAAAGGCGCCATAGCCGACACTCCGATGTCAATTCAATACCAAAGGCGCCATTGCCGATACTTCGATATCGACTCAACACCAAAGTCGCTATGACCGACACTCCGATGTCAACTAAACACCAAAGGTGCCTCTACCAACACTCCGAGGTCAATTTAACACCAAAGGCGCCATGACCGATACTCCGATGTCAACCAAACACCAACGGCGCCATTACCGACACTCTGATGTCAATTCAACACAATAGGCGCCATAACCTACACTTCAATATCGATTCAACACCAAAGGCGCAATGACCAACACTCTGATGTCAATTCAACACCAAAGGAGCCATTACCAACACTCTGATGTCAATTCAACACCATAGGCGCCATAACCTACACTCCGATGTCAACCAAACACCAAAGGTGCCATTACCAACACTCAGATGTCAATTTAACACCAACGTTGCCATTACCGACACTCTGATGTCAATTCAACACCAAAGGCGCCATATCCTACACTCCGATGTCAATTCAACACCAAATGCGCCATTACCGACACTCTGATGTCAATTCAACATCAAAGGCGCCATTACCGACACTCTGATGTCAATTCAACACCAAAGGCGCCATTACCGACACTCCAATGTCAATTCAACACCAAAGGTGCCATTACCGACACTCTGGTGTCAATTCAACACCAGAGGCCCCATTACCGACACTTTGATGTCAATTCAACACCAAAGGCGCAAATACCGACAATCCTATGTAAATTCATCACCAAAGGCGCCATCACCAACACTGCGATGTCAATTCAACATCAAATTCGCTATAACCGACATTCCAATGTCAATTCAACACCAAAGGCGCTATACCGACTCTCCGTTGTCATTTCAATACCAAAGGCGCCATTACCGACACTCCAATGTCAATTTCACACCAAATGCGCATTATCAACACTCCGATGTCAATTCAATGCCATTACCGTCACACGATGACAACTCACCACCAAAGGCGCCATTACAGACACTCCGATGTCGACTGAACACCAAAAGCGCCATTACCCAAATTCTAATGTTGACCTAACACAAAAGGCACCATTTCCAACACTCTGATATCAACTCAACACGAAAGGCGCAGTAAGCAACATTCCTATGTCAACTAACCACCATGGCGCCATTTTAGATACTCTGATGTCGACTGAACACCAAATGCGCCATGACCGAAACTCCGATGTCTGCTCACCACCAAAGGCGCCATTACAAACACTTCGATGTTACTCAAGACGATTCGTCTCAATTTCAATTTCAAAAGATTTCATTGACTTTATATATGTCAATTGGATTGGACATCAGGCTTTACCTATTTAAGTCCTTTCCAAACTTATTTACAAACATTACATATATTCTGTCATAACAATCCAAATAAATACGATTCGTCTCCACCTCTTCCATCAAGATTTCGACTCATCACACGTTGACAACACAGCTGTTACCTAGGTCTTTATCATCAATTGTCTTCTACTCCCCAGAAGTCCGACGTCTATCTGTAGGCTATTGTTTAGGCGGGAAACGTGCCGACTCCATCTGCTAGAAGAAACCGGTAGCTGATGACAATCGCAGACGAAGCTATCAGCAAGCTTCATCACCATTACAATCAGCAGTGTTAAAATACACATTTGGTTGCTGTCATAATATCAACATCCATTTGGGCATGCACGTACAAACAACTGTCAGTGTGTCTAAATCAATAAATGATTAATTTTAACAAGTTTCCTTCTTATTTTGTTAAAGCTTTTGAACTTACAGTGATATTTGACTTGCAAACCTTCTGATACATTATTTAACATTATTCCAAACCGATTTCATGACATGAAGATTGGTCCTAAACCCTCCCTTTTACTTACCAGCATTATCAATAGACCAGTGTCCTAATTTGTGATGCTTCTCACCAACGATTTTTCTGAGAGTGTAAGTTTGAAATGAAACAGATAGTATGAATAGTGAAATAGAAGGACAAGGATCAGATTATTTGGCAATTCGTTTGCCATTTAGCTATATTTTGCTTTGCATTACTGTAGAGCATACACACAAACTAAACTTTATCGATGTTCAAACTTTCTTAATAAACTTATAATTAACGGACCGGAACCCGGTTTTGCACAATAATGTAACTTTTGTAATTGATCAGTGAAATAGGGGTTCACAACAACTGAAAACGTTCGACGGTCAAATATAGATCGGGATTTATTGAAAATATACAAAGATTTATTCGAACCAACGAAACACAAATAACGGGCAATAAAGACAAACATCCATTAACTAAAAGTATATCCATAGTGCTATTTTTTGTTTCTCCAGCAATAGTTGGGATAGGGATTACCAGGGTTGAAGGGCCCTGGGTTCAATCCCCAAACAATGAATGCCTTTCATGAATGCTACATTTTAACATACATGTGTATGGCATCTATTTTCAGTTCAAATTTTGGTTTCTGATATTTTCCTTCCTCTCAAACGCTGGTACGTTAGGATATTCATTGAAATAGACATCATGAAAGTGACACAGCTTTTATTTACCAATTGTGAGTGTCCGTAAATTAAATTCTATAGGTTTTGAATTACACTTTAAAAAGTTAGATATTTCGTCTCCCGTTGAAATTTGCAAATTTCTACCTACGCCACGCCAGGTTCAATTTAGCGATGCACGTGTGCTGCGGTTCAGTGATAAAATTCGCTAGATAATTATCAAAGATACAAGCTGTAGTCTGGGCCTTCAATATATAATTTGTTTTGGAAATTCTCCTATCGTGTTTGAATGATTACACCAGTATTCCCGCCGATACAAACATTGATCCGGTGTTGTGTAATGTCATAAAATATATATAAAAAAAATCGCTTCTTATGATAATTGAGAACACAAATACAAACCAGACATTGTATTGTATCAGTCCCGTCGTGGAAGACCTTCCCTCGAGGGTTTCTCTCATAGAAAAAATACATATTACCTATTACTCTGTATATTTGCAATGGAAATGTGTGCACTGCCAATACAAAATCTACTAAATAGAATTTCGTGAGACCTAGGCGATAAGTTGATGACGCTGGTCTATTGACCGCTACCTTTTCGAGCATGGGGCGATGGTGTACTGGTCGTAGTCGCTATAGTGTTTCGTGACTTGACAATTTTGCCGAAGATCGTGATTCCAATTCTAGAACAGGGTACAAGTCATAAATATGTGTTTGTGCGCACGCGTGGCTATTTATCAGTTCGACGACGACTCATTGTGACTACGTCACACTATCGTCCGACGCCGATTCGACGCGACTGCAGCCACCTTGCGTTTGTTAGGCTGATGATTTAGGAGAGATACAAAATCTCACGTCTTGCGAAAAAATATTATCTGGCAATTCAACGATAGTTTTCTGATGTTATAGTCCTTTTTCACGGGGTAAAATCTCACGAATAAGCTGTGAGGGTCGCTGATTTTTTATTTTCGCGTTGTCGCCGTCGTGTTCTCGCGTATTCACATTGTCGCCGTCGCGTCGTCTCCGTCGTATTTTCGCGTTGTTGCGTTGTCGACCTTAGGTCGAAGGAGCGAGATCACGACATTTGTAAGTTGGCCCTAACAGGACAATAGGTATATACGAGTGAGTGGGTATTCGGTCTACATCAAGTCCCGCAAGTTCAACTGTTTTATATTTATTACAAAACAGCACATGTACGTATAATGTAGTTTTTTAGATTATGATTTAAATCTGTTGAGGTATTTTATCGAGGTTTGGAATTGAGAAGTGTGTTTTTCTCGGTCTCCCTGGTAAATCGACATCCATTATGACTATAGAAACATGTTAAAAAGATATTTTTGTTACTATCCGTCATTGAAAACTAATGCCTGGTGAGAAATCGTGCTGAATTGCTGCGTTTGCAACACGATTTCTCACCTCTGTATTATTTCTTACGCGAGTGACGTGTTAGTGATGCTTTTTGTTATTTGAGCGAGTGTGATATATCTAACACACTCGTGTTGTATAGCTTTGATATCAAATAACGAAACTCACATAACAATGGCAGACAATTCAAAAGCTTGCGTCCTGTCCGGGACTCGAACTCCTATGCATAAATATCTTGATACAAACAAAGGTTTATACATGTATTAACTTTTTGGGGTAGACGCAAACTGCAAAGAGAAACCTAGAAACGTGTCTTATAAAAAACTGTTTTGTTCTAATGTATAAGACTAGTTTAAGATAAAAGACTTGAAATATATTACTACATCACAGACTGTCCCCGTAGAAATCGAGGTTAAAGACAAAACATCACTGACAAAATTCCATTGAATAAACCCCTCAGTGTGACAATGGACTAGGCCTACGTATTGATTTGTCTTCTTCCCACAGAGGGACGGAGGAAAAGGGCTTGGGTTATACATGCAAAGCGTGCCGGGTGAGCAAAATGTCACCCTTGCCAATCTGTTTCCTGTTGAGAAATCGTGTTGCGATCGTAGCGATTTTTAGCCAGGTGCGATACGATCTTCTGCTGCATCGGATATTTATGACCAGCGCTTCGTATTTCTCAATGGCTACTCCGCTTCAAGATATTCACTGGAGTTATCTCGCTTGGCATATCCGCATTTATACGGACTCNTGAAATTACAACATGTTTGTACAAACGATATTTTGATCATCTAACATAGACATAAGTTTTGTTTTGGTTTGTTTTCACGTTCATGCCGGAATAAACGATGCTGCGTGAGCCGTATAGCTTCTAGGCCCGATGGTTTTATTTGTTTTCTTTTATTTCATTATCGGACGCTAACATCGGATTTTTTTACACTATGGATATCGTAGCTCTATGGTTCGAAAATAAATAAAATAAATAATGCAAAAACCCCACCAGACGGTCGGGCTTTAAAACGTAAATCGGTCACGTCAACATTTAATTAATGTGAAACCCTGGCAGGCTTTATGCAATATAGATGTTATTAAAATGTGTTTATTCCGGCATGAATGTTAGAAACTCAGTTCGTCCTTATTTTGTACAATTGTGTAATATAAACATTCGCGACAATTGTGTGTAAATGAAATTGGTGACACCTATTTGTTTCTGATATGTGTTTCAAACTCGATAGCATTTCAACGATCTGATTAAAATGGAGACTGATAAGGTATAACTTGAAAAAATACGTTGGATATTCATTGAGTAAAAAAAAAGGCGATTCAATAACGCAACTGAAATAGATGTTAGACGCCTGTTTGTCTATCCGGCTTGCTGGAAGGGTAAGAGGATGCTCGGACTAAACTATAGACAACTGTGTATGGAAACAAGTCACTGGTCCGGTAGTAGAATCAGATTGGTTTGTAACGACCAAACATAGTGACCGTTAAACGCAGGTCAATGTTCACATAAACGGGTTTGTGTCACTCCTTAATCCACAGTCGAACTGTTAGCCCTACGATTATCTCTACCATACAAAGTGACCGCTTAACTCAAGTTAAGGTTATTTCCTCACCACAGTGTAACCGTTTATAAAACCTGTCTATAGCTACAACACGAGATTTTTAATGAACAGTTCGACTTTCCTGTGTAACTGTATATTAAACCTGCTTTTAAGGACCACCTGTTTCCAGAGTCCTAAAAAAATAAGACCCACATAGGTTAATTAACTGTTTATACTACATGTACATCTGTCTACTGCGACCAGACGTACGCAAGCTTCCTTTCAAAAGAGTATATATATTGCTGAATATCTAAACTGTTCACAACGACCAGACGATGGGATCTGTATACAGAGGCAAAATTTCTTTACGACACATTATATATATGTAGCTGTATATTACACCTGTCTGAAGCGACCGTTGATATAACCTCTATACACAGGCGAGCTTTCTCTCAGACACAATATATATAGCTGTTATATTAAGTACTTCTGTCTAAAACGACTATGACATTACCTTCATACACAGGCCAGCTTTCATCACATTATATAAAACTTTATATTACACCTGTTTAAAGCGACAAATGACATTATGCAGGCCAGCTTTAGCTTCGACACAATGTTCATATGGCTGTGTATTACGTACACCTCTCTAAAACGATCATTGCTATAACCTCTATACACAGACCAGCTTTCTCGACGACACAATATATATAGCTGTATAGTACACCTGTCTGAAGCGACCATTGATATATCCATCATTCACATATCAGCTTTCTCGCCGACACAATATATACAGCTGTATATTACACCTGTCTGAAGCGACCATTGATATAATCTTCATACACAGCCAGCTTTCTCGCCGACACAATATATATGGCTGTATATTACACCTGTCTGAGCGACCATTGATATAACTGTCATACACAGCCAGCTTCCTCGTCGACACAATATATATAACTGTATATTACACCTGTCTGAAGCGACCATTGATATAAATGTCATACATAGCCAGCTTTCTCGCCGACACAATATATACAGCTGTATATTACACCTGTCTGAAGCGACCATTGATATAACTGTCATCCACAGCCAGCTTTCTCGTCGACACAATATATATAACTGTATATTACACCTGTGTGAAGCGACCATTGATATATCCATCATTCACATATCAGCTTTCTCGCCCACACAATATATATAACTGTATATTACACCTGTCTGCAGCGACCATTGATATAACTGTCATACGCAGCCAGCTTTATCGTCGACACAATATATATAACTATATATTACACCTGTGTGAAGCGACCATTGATATAAATGTCATACACAGCCAGTTTTCTCGCCGACACAATATATATAACTATATATTAAACCTGTGTGAAGCGACCATTGATATAAATGTCATACATAGCAAGCTTTCTCGCCGACACAATTTATACAGCTGTATATTACACCTGTCTGAAGAGACCATTGATATAACTGTCATCCCCAGCCAGCTTTCTCGTCGACAACATATATATGGCTGTACATTACACCTGTCTGAAGCGACCAATGATATATAAATCATACACATATCAGCTTTCCGAATGAGACAAAATATAAAGGTGTATAGTACACCTGTCTTCAACAAACAGACAATGTGCCCTGATGCACAGGCCAGCTTTGTCTCCTACACAGTATAAAAAGATATAACTGTCATACACAACCAGCTTTCTCGTCGACACAATATATATAACTATATATTACACCTGTGTGAAGCGACCATTGATATATCCATCATTCACATATCAGCTTTCTCGCCGACACAATCTATATGGCTGTATATTACAGCTGTCTGAAGCTGACCATTGATATAACTGGCATACACAGCCAGCTTTCTCATCGACAAAATATATATGGCTGTATATTATACGTGTCTGAAGCGACCATTGATATATCCATCATTCACATATCAGCTTTCTCGCCGACACAATATATACAGCTGTATATTACACCTGTCTGCAGCGACCATTGATATAACTGTCATACACATCCAGCTTTCTCGCCGACACAATATATATGGCTGTATAGTACACCTGTCTGAAGCAACCAATGCTATATAAATCATACACATATCAGCTGTCTCGTCGACACAATATATATGGCTGTATATTACACCTGTCTGAAGCTGACCATTGATATAACTGTCATACACAGCCAGCTTTCTCGTCGACAAAATATATATGGCTGTATAGTACACCTGTCTGAAGCGACCAATGATATATAAATCATACACATATCAGCTTTCCGAATGAGACAAAATATAAAGGTGTATAGTACACCTGTCTTCAACAAACAGACAATGTGCCCTGATGCACAGGCCAGCTTTGTCTCCCACACAGTATAAAAAGCTGTATATTACATCTGTCTATAACAACCAGACACTTTGTCCTGATACACAGGCCAGCTTTGTCTTCTACACAGTATAGAAAACTGTATATGTCATCTGTCTATAACGACCGGACACTTTGTCCTTGATACACAGGCCAGCTTTCTCTCAGACACTTAGTACACAAAGCTGTATAGTCATCTGTCTATAACGACCAGACTCTTTGTCCTTGATACACAGGCCAGCTTTGTCTCCCACACAGTATAAAAAGCTGTATATTACATCTGTCTATAACGACCAGACACTTTGTCCTTGATACAAAGGCCAGCTTTGTCTCCTACACAGTATAAAAAGCTCTATATTACATCTGTCTATAACGACCGGACACTTTGTCCTTGATACACAGGCCAGCTTTGTCTCCTACACAGTATAAAAAGCTGTATATTACGTCTGCCTATAACGACCAGACCCTTTGTCCTTGATACACAGACCAGCTTTGTCTCCTACACAGTATAAAAAGCTTTATATTACGTCTGCCTATAACGACCAGACACTTTGTCCTTGATACACAGGCCAGCCCTGTCCCCTACACAGTATAAAAAGCTGTTATTACATCTGTCTATAACGACCAGACACTTTGTCCTTGATACACAGGCCAGCTTTCTTTCAGACTCTTAGTACACAAAGCTGTATTATTTCATCTGTCTACAACCTGTATACACAAACCATCTTTCTTTACGATACAGTATACAGTGACCCGATAAACCTGACCTCTATATACAGGTTGTTGGCCCTCTCATCGTCACCGAATACAGACAGTTAGGCTATCAGTACTTATCGATATATGAGAGTTGACGCGAATGTGAATCTTGCATACACAGTACAACAGCACCGCGTCTCCCATGCGGCCACTGATACACATGCACACGCCCTGTGTTTATGGATTCATAAAACTGTTTGCAAGTCATTACATATTCAATACAGTAGGTACAAGCTGTTAAATAGCATATTCGTTCACTCTCTCCCAGAGGTTCTGCAGTGTTGGCTGTGGCAGTGGGATCGAGGCCTACCCGGATCTCTTATATCAGATACGGATTTCATATGCATACTATATGTGGGTCTGTTTGCTTAAGGCACGAGTTTTGTCGAAGAATTTTTGTGTGAATACATCCTTGAAATTGTGTGACGCATGAGAAATTTATCGATTACTTTCGTCTAGCATTACTGGACGATCAACATCTGTTGTGTTGGAAGTGGAGGGATCGAGGATTACTCTAGCGTACGGTAAGTTTACTGAAGTGTTTCCTTAACTATTCTGATGTGGTATTTCTGTATTACACAACAACTCGACCGATTTGAGAATGATAAGATGTTATAATCGGGTGTATTGCTCTTTATAATTGCGTCTCTAGGATACACACACGTTTAAAGTGGTTTCGCTTATAAATGTATTACATAGAAACCCATTCCGTATACATATACAGGTAAAATGTACATGTGTATACATTACTGAATATCTACAGGTGCAAATACCGATGTCGAACTATTTCATAAGTACAGCTGCACTTCAGGCAAAGTATATACGTAGTTTGGTGTAAAAAAAAAAAAAAAAAAAAAAAAAAAAAACCACAAATGTTTTTATCGTTCATTTTTTTCTGTTGTATGTATTATGTCACGTACAGAGTTGTGACATATCTGTTTTATATTTTGATTGGTTGAATCACACCTGATGTTAGATAAGCTGAACTCAAGACCCGCATGAAACGAACCCGGACGTGAAAGAAAATTGACTAAAATATCAGTTGAAGCCGACCATAGAATTTTTTTAACATTATAATGATAAATCTTATGCGCGACTTTCTACGTGTTTTTGAATCTGGTAAAAAGTAAGTTCTGGAATCACACTGTATGCAGACCTTATTCGTTAAGTTGAACTGCAGTACGAAATGACCAATCTACATGAACATACTTCCTTAATAGATGGGTTACCGCTAAATTTTGGCAATTAAAGTGTCTTTTTCTTCTTTCCATTTTTTGCCTTGTTAGGTTATTAAAAAGACTAAGTAACATTTGAACAATAGAAATTTTATAAACAGTGATTAGTGTTATATATTAGACAATCTCATTGTTCTTTGTGCTCTTTAAACTCCCATTCCAACGATCTGTGTACATGGTTAGGTGGCGCAGTGGATATCGCAATCGCCTTTCTCAAAGGCGGCCGGGTTCGATTCCCCAATCGGACGTGGAAAGGTAGGGATTCACCTACCCGTTCACGTGGGTTTTCTCCGGGTACTCCGGTTTACTCCCACCACATCACTGCGTGACGCAAGTCTTTTTTTATTGCGAGAGAACCACCTCGTACAAGAAGGGTCAAACAGTCATATATTAAGTTTTTGTCTAGGGAGACACGGCAGACAAAACGTTAACATACGGGTCAAAAAGAGGGATTAATATAAGTTGTAATGTTTTGTTTCATAATTGTTGTCAACTAAATAAAGTTTAAAACTAGTTTATATTATATTTATATTATACTATTTTTGTCTTATAGGACGAGTATACATTCAAATACAGGGGTTTCAGGTTTTACCTTTGCCTTCTCGTGTACATTCGCAAGATTCAAAATATTTCTTTCACATTACATATATTCAATTCAGGTATACGATAAACGTATCGTTTGTAACAGAGAGTCAACCAACAAATACATTTGAATTGCATTATAATTATATTCAAACATAGTCACATATTGTTTCATTATTTATTGTATTGCATATTACAATATAACAACATTTATTACATAATTTTTCATCGCACGAATCTGGCAGTTACTCGTTAAATATTAAACGTAGTTACTTATTGTGGGCTGTTACGCCACGATTTCTCAACTCTGCATTTCTCACCCGAGTGAGACACCGTGTTGGGAGTAGGCATATTAGCCGTTGTCATATTTAAGCTTATTTATACAATGTACATTTCCCGCATGATAACAGTGTAGTTCCCAGATTTCTGGCAAAATATTAATTGTGGTTGTTTTTATATTTTGTACTAATTCATATACTTGTTTCATTCCCTTAACGGGTTTCAGGACGTACCGTTTTTGCTGCGTTTCTTATTTATTAAGTCCTTCAAGTTATTTTAGGGCTCTATTTATTCTTCTGAAGTCCCCTGGGCGAAATAAGGGGACATATTGTTTCCGATCCGCCGAACTTTGCCCGACACGTTTCATAGAAACTACTCTGAAAACATTATTGAAGCTTCCCAGGTAAACTGAGGGGCATGTAGAGAGGTGAAGTCTGATTGGTCAAAATGTATGCATTATCCAAACTCTCAAAAATTTGGCTTACGTGCTTCCATATCTATACTGTCAGTACCAACACTACTTCACAGGCGTTCATTTTCTTTTTCAATTGACTACAAATGACCGCCTTTGACTGGGTCCTGATTGGTCGATATTTTGTACTGTGTATATGAAGGTGTACATAACGTCACGACGAAAAATGATGCGACATTTATTTTCTAATTAGGAGAGATGGGTGTCACAGGCTGAGTTCTGATTGGTCGACATTTAGATTTAAACCTGTTTCAGTAACAGGTACATTGGGAATAAAAAAAATAATCTGAAATTCCTGTAACGTTGATATTGTATAGAGAATAGTTTCCTTTAAATACTAATGTTGGTACATGGTAGCATTCCATCGCAGATTTCGTTAACGAGGTTAGGGAAACCAGTAGAGTGCTATGTACAGTGGTCAGGGAAACCGTGCGACTACCATCTGAACGGGCTGCATTACGAAACGTCACTCTGTATGTGTTTATCTAACGCCTCAGATTACACGAGGGCAAAGCACGTTCATGTATGGATATATTTCACGAGGGTTTTAGACCGAGTGAAATTTATCAATTCGTGCAATAATTAGACAAGTGCGGTCTGAGAAGCCAGGTGAACACATGTATGTGGTATTACTTTCTATTACAAACCTACAACAATTCATATCATGTTTTCTGGATAACCTTACATATCATTTTCTCTTCTTACCCTGGACAGGGATATCCACCATTTCACCGGTGTGCGATTTTCTTATCTCACCCTAGGGTTGAGACAAGCTACACGTGTTCTTTGCACGTTCTCAACAATTTTATGACGTCATAGCAACAATACCATGACGTCACGTCGCCAATTCAGTCGCATCACATCAACATTGTCTTGCATTGATGTAACGTCTATATAAAATACATAAGATTCTTAAGATTCTTAAGCTGTCACACACTCGGCAAGCCTCGTGTTTGACAACTTAAGAATCTTACCCCTCGGGTTGAGATTACCCTGTCTCACCCTCAGAAGGTGAAAGATTCTATTCATCCCGTACTAATGTGCAATTTTGTTCCCGAAAACTTGGGCCGAACGACAATGACGGACAAGATGCCGTCGAGGACTGAATAATGACGTCATTCTACTTTAGCGTGAAATGTCTCTAAAATCTTCGGAACTTTCTTGTTTCAATTCTTTCATTTGATCAATGGATAAAAAACGATGAGTTCCTAATGGGAGTTCTGGCTACTGACTACAATGGTCGTTATGCACGAGCAGTGACACACTGCTCTGTTAGTGACGCGGTTGAATGTTCCAGAACGAAGCCGCCATCGTTTACTTAACCGTCAAAGACATTTGAATGTGCATCTATGGAATAACAAGTTTGTTAGCATTCTTTTGTTGTATAATTAGAAATGATGGATCCCGAATATGGAAGGTGAATGAACCAAGCATTGGTTGTCTTCGAACTGTTATCTCGCTGAAGCGTGAACGGCGCCATATTTGAAACAAGGATCAATCCGCCGAGATTTTTCCCACTGCGTTGCTTAGTTGAAGAAGGGGGAGATGTAGATATATGTCTATATCGAACATATACTGACAGATCTTTGTCCCAGCAATAACCAGATAATAGAGATCGGCTGATATAAACATCGACAATGTTAGACCGTTTAATACGACTCACAAACGACCTACCGGTATTATATGGTTATAAAAATGACGATTTCTTATTTTTGAGGCCGGTTGCTTTGGAACAAATGTATCACATGTTCTGGGTCGAGAATAAGGATTGTGAATGTTTTTGTGTGAAGGGAAAACACAAATCAAAACAAACGCAAAATCACAAAACTGCATGTCATCTCTAGCCTGAGTGAAAAGGAGTTTCTCATATTGTATACCTGCTTTCATTATTTTCTGTGAAAGTTTTCGACGTCAGGTTTGGAAAATAAACAATATTAAATCATAATGTTATTGTTGCTTTTTAAGGGTGTTTTTTTTCCTCAGATGAATAATGTCCTATCTTTAAAGAATGACAAACAATTTCAGCTGTCAGTCTATAATATATATGTCAACTGTCCGAATGCATTTCTTTAAGCATTCTTTATTCTATTCTATTCGCAAACACTCAACGAGAAGATAATTCCGAAATAAACTCAAGTTTCCCCCTCAACAAGGAACCGAACTTGAGCCCGCCAGCCAGCACACCAAGCACTCTTAACGTTACAGCAGTCAGTGCGTGCGTGGTCGGGAATTCCGTTTCCGGTTTATGCCACAGACTCTCTGCAAATACGCTAGTTTTAACATCAAAATATCATGAGATAAATGTAGAGGAAACCAGCACACGACAGTCTAATAAGATAAACAGTTAGTGGCGCATTGGGACTTAGAAAACAGTTAGAGAATACCTCCTTGTTCGTGTTTTTTTGGCAAGCTTTATAGTTCTTCGTGCCGAAAGCACATAAACTCGCATTCAGAGATATAATTTGACCATACATTTTTTTCTTTCTAAAAAATCGATAAATCATTTTTATGGGAATATCTTAGAATGTTCAACCAGAAAATCGCTTGCCATTTAAACCATATAGCAAAGGGGCATACGTCATGTGTAAAATCGGCATTTATCTAAAGAATGCTATACGTCCATTTTATCAGACTAAACGCTGATACATTATTGGAGGCTTAAGTATTCATATTTTCTTATCTGTTTGTTTAATCAGTCTTTTTATGTAACTGGATGTGAACTGATATAGTCGGTGGAGTTAGGGTGACTCAGTAGGCTGAACCTTGAAAAGAAAATTACACTAAAAAAAACCAAAAAAACAAACTTTCAAGACGTCTTTTTTGTCATTAATTGAGATGATATATTGAAAATATAGAGTCTTAAAAATACAGCAGAACCATCCACGAATGAAATCCCCCACCGACTTGAGCAAGGGAACCATCCATACTTGACTGTCTCACCAACTTGAACAACAGCACCATCCGTGTATGAACTGTCACACTTGATTGCACAGCAGAACCATCCATTTATGAACTGTATCACCCAAACTGTTTCATCCACTTGAACAACAAAACCATCTATGCATGAACTGTATTACCCACTAGAACAACAGAACCATCAATGCATGAACTATCTCACCCATTTGACAGCAGAACCATCTATACATGTTTGACTGTCTCGCCAAATTAAACGTCAGAACCATCCATGCATGAAATCACTCACCGATTTTAGCAACAGAACCATTCATTTGTTATTGTCGTACCAACTTGAACAACAGAACCATCCATGCATTAACTGTCTTACCAACTTGAACAACAGAACCATCCATGCATAAGCTGTCTTACCAACTTGAACAACAGAACCATCCATGCATACATTGTCTTACCAACTTGAACAACAGAACCTTCCATAAACAAACTGTCTTACCAACTTGAACAACAGAACTATCCATGCATTAACTGTCTTACCAACTTGAACAACAGAACCATCCATGCATAGGCTGTCTTACCAACTTGAACAACAGAACCATCCATGCATACATTGTCTTACCAACTTAAACAACAGAACCTTCCATCCATACATTGTCTTACCAACTTAAACAACAGAACCATCCATGCATGAAATGTCTTACCAACTTGAACAACAGAACCATCCATGCATACATTCTCTTACCAACTTAAACAACAGAACCTTCCATGCATTAACTGTCTTACCAACTTAAACAACAGAACCTTCCATGCATAAACTGTCGTACCAACTTGAACAACAGAACCATCCATGCATAAATTGTCTTACCAACTTGAACAACAGAATCATCCATGCATGAACTGTCTTTCCCACTTAAACAACAGAACAATCCATGCATAAACTGTCTTACCAACTTGAACAACAGAACCTTCCATGCATAAACTGTCGTACCAACTTGAACAACAGAATCATCCATGCATAAATTGTCTTACCAACTTGAACAACAGAATCATCCATGCATGAACTGTCTTTCCCACTTAAACAACAGAACAATCCATGCATGAACTGTCTTACCAACTTGAACAACAGAACCTTCCATGCATAAACTGACTTACCAACTTGAACAACAGAACCTTCCATGCATTAACTGTCTTACCAACTTGAACAACAGAACCATCCATACATTAACTGTCTTACCAGCTTAAACAACAGAACCATCCATGCATTAGCTGTCTTACCAACTTAAACAACAGAACCATCCATGCATGAACTGTCTAACCAACTTAAACAACAGAACCATCCATGCATGAACTGTCTTACCAACTTGAACAACAGAACCATCAATGCATAAACTGTATTACCAACTTGAACAACAGAACTTTCCATGCATAAACTGTCTTACCAACTTAAACACCAGAACCATCCATGCATGAACTGTCTTACCAACTTAACCAACAGAGCCATCCATGCATGAACTGTCTTACCAACTTGAAAAACAGAATCATCCGTGAATGAACGGCTTACCCACTTGAACAACAGAACCATCAATGCATAAACTGTATTACCAACTTGAACAACAGAACCATCCATGCATTAACTGTCTTACCAACTTGAACAACAGAACCTTCCAAGCATAAACTGTCTTACCAACTTGAACAACAGAACCATCCATGCATAAATTGTCTTATGAACTTGAACAACAGAACCATCCATGCATTAACTGTCTTACCAACGTGAACAACAGAACCTTCCATGCATTAACTGTCTTACCAACTTGAACAACAGAACCTTCCATGCATAAATCGTCTTACCAACTTGAACAACAGAACCATCCATGCATTCACTGTCTTACCAACTTGAACAACAGAACCATCCATGCATTCACTGTCTTACTAACTTGAACAACAGAACCATCCAAGCATTAACTGCCTTACCAATTTGAACAACAGAACCATCCATGCATAAACTGTCTTACATACTTAAACAACAGAACCTTCCATGCATTAACTGCCTTACCAACTTGAACAACAGAACCATCCATGCATAAACTGTCTTACCAACTTGAACAACAGAACCGTCCATGCATAAATTGTCTTACCAACTTGAACAACAGAACCATCCATGCATTCACTGTCTTACCAACTTGAACAACAGAACCATCCATGCATTCACTGTCTTACCAACTTGAACAACAGAACCATCCATGCATGAACTGTCCAATCCCTTCGAATGACAATAACGTCATACCCATAGTGAATATCAATTTCCGTAGAATTATAGACCGAGAAAACATTTAGTTCCGATCGGCTGATGCTTGGGTCTTAAAACATGAAAGATATCGTTAAAAAAACCCTATATTGATATGCCGATAGCCCTGACTCCCATATCGGGAAAGGGGATAGTAAATATACAGGCGGATAGAAGCTGATTCCACGGCGTGCTCCATCATCAATGATTGACTACGTGACAGCGATCGCTGGTACTCCGCCGAAGTCACATGAAGAATTAATGGCAGACTTTATCTTAATTTCTATCTACAAGATTTGTTACATAGCTCGTTCTATAACCGTCGCTGTTAGGCCGAGCTGTTCCACCGGCTCGATTGCCGTGACGGGTAAATATAAATCTCTATGGTTTTTGGATCTGATGAAGATAACCTAACAACCATCCGAATCTCATTACAACGCAAGACAGCACAGGGCTTGTGAAGGTAAACGTATTAGGCCGGTCTTTGTATGCCGGGACATATGAATTTGTCGATCAAGAGTACGATCATCCAAGAAAACATACGGCATTTCATATATAGTACCCTACACATTTTAGATAGCATTCATATAGGTTATGAAATGCCATTATCCAATATTTGATGATGTCATCGTTATCATGACATCATAATTGTTACGTTGAATACCAATGACCCTCACTAGACAGGCCGCTGTTCTATTAATTGATTACACTTATACGATTGATACATTATTTGCACTAGATGCTGAATAATAATAAGTTTAGCTTAATTTTCTATGGGATAAACTGTTTAAAAAAATGGAAATGTAAGTATTGAACTGATATAAGTTGGCATTTATAGGTAATGTAACTGCCAACAGAAAGAAGGCAAATCCAACATGAAGCGCTTCTGCCTTTATCAATTTGGCATTCATATTGCCTATGAAAAACAACTGAAAGCAGCTCAATGCATAATGAGCTTATGTTTTGATGAAAAATGAAACTAAAAAAGTAATATATTTCTATCTTCTTTTTCTTATGTTAAAGACTGTTCTCCAATCTCTGAGCGTTCGAATTACATCGAATGGAAACGTCAATATTGATGTCGCGGTCGCCCAGTTGTTTGAGTGGTTATTAAACGTCTGGGTGACCGAGACACGCAATTTGAAAATGGCTGCTAGAGTACAGTGCCGACGTCTAGCAACACGGTGATAATATTGAGTCTGCAGGTCTTTTTTCTGGCCGTTTTTTGTGCGATGGATTTGCAGAACGTTTGTTTTGGTTTTACGTGTTTGAAATATGTCAATAGAAAGTTTAACCCTTGTCCGATAGAGGTATTTTTATGGAATTGATGAGTTTGAAAATTGGTTTTCACTTGAGCCGACGTTTTTTCGATTTTACCGAGTGAAATGTTTGAAAACAGGATCGTGACTAGTTGTAGCCGTGTACACTGGATTGCCTTCCACCCTCCCCCAGGCGTCGCTTCGAAAACCAAGCAGAAATACATAATCAAAGAGCGCAGCCTACCGGTGAGAAATTGTAATAAGGCAAGACGAAATTTATAGGCCATGCTGCGTTTGTGATTAATTATTACTATTAGTTTGGTAACAAACACAATTGAACTAAGTAGAATTTGACAAAGCACACTAAGTTGAGTTGTGAAGTGTTTTCATACGAATAATCAGCCATGCTCTCCCTTTCTCAGGTATCCTGGTTCCGTGATCGAAAGCACAAATACAGGTCCCATTTTAAGTCACTCGTTCAATCGAACTTAGACGCCAGTTGTATTCGAACTCATAACATCTCTGCTACTATCCGATCACCATTTTTATTCAATACCTATACGTTCGAACCCCTCAGAGTGAGGGCGTTGTCAAAATGGGACACTTTGGCCATTTTGTTTTAATCGACTCTAGAACGTTTTGATGAATGGAGACCATATTTGGTTGGTAATATTTTCATGAAATGATGATAAAAAATGACGTACGGGGTGGGGGAGGGGAGGGGGTGCGCTTTCGAGCAGTGACCTTGGATTATAAAACACGGAAACGATTCCTTACCACGTGATAATATACATAATTGCTGGGTTGAGGAGATAAACAATTATGCTACCCGGATAAACTCAGCGGTCTGGCCCTTTCCCTAAAACTTATTTGCAAATATAAGTTTTGATGAGAATATTTTGTAATGATTACTTAACTAGTATAGCATGATGGACGATACAGTCCCTCTGTGTCTCTTGTTTTGTTCAGGAAAGTAGGAAGTAATTTAACATGATTGTATATTCGTACACTGTATCGCTGCCATTCATCGTTACCAGGTAAGGTTTATATTGAAGTAGGCCTACTACCGTTACCGATAAGCTTATTCAAAATTATATACAGTTCCCCGACAGAATGGAACAGAACAGGAAAGAAAATCAATTAAACTATGGATATTGATGAATAAAACATTCAGTTTGTAAGTGTATTTAAATGTCGGCTTTAGTACGTAACATTCTGTATATATAACGCATTCAAAATTTCTTTTGAATTGATATAAAAGCTTTATACAGATTTTTTGTCCAGAGGAAAGTAAGATTCCACGCCACTAGACCAATTCGTCCTTGTTTTAATCGTAACCGACTTCGGGTCACGAGGGAGCGAACGACACACATCAAATGCATTATGTGCAGGGTTTACTGTGTGCATTTGTTTTTGTGCTATCGTTGAATTCATATAGCACTCCAGGGATATGTCTCCAGTTGATAAATGGGAAAACGTGGGACCGTATCAATCACTGACTATTTGATATTGAAATGCTGTGAATAAGAGTCGTTAAGGCGAAATGAGAAATGTATGTTTCCCTTTTTTTCTACAGTGTCGTTAATTTGTTCTCCAAACACGAAATAACTTTGATTATTGTATCCGTGTGAATCAGTTTATAAACAAACAATTTTTAGACTAAATGTATGAGTTTCAAGGAACTGGTAAAATAAGAAAACCTGTATTTTGACTTGGCTTAACGTTATCACAGTTTTAGTAAAACTGAATGTTACGTTTCAAACCTCAGACCTTTGATATCCTTACTTATTTGTGTCCCGCAGCTGAAACAAATTTGTCACAGCAAATGTTATGGAATAACAAATGACTGCATGTAACGAGGTTTAACTATCGACAAATTCAAGTTTCTAAGAATAGTCGTCGGTAACTGAAGTCCGGATTGAAGCTAACAATGCTTAGTGTCATCATGAAGAAGCTTAATAATGGAAAACAATTTTTCAGTAAATGTGTAAATGTCGAGACCAATTGTTTACCAAAAAGTACTACATGCTTATTTTTCCTTAAAGAATCTTGTCAGGATTTTCATCTGATGGTGGGCTATTCAAGTCACCCTGCGTCCGTAGTCCGTCGTCCGTCGTCCGTCCGTAAACAATTCTTGTTATCGCTATTTCTCAAGAAGTAGCAGAGGGATCGTTCTCAAATTTTATATGCAGGTTCCCTTTGGTCCTTAGCTGTGCAAGGCAACTTTTGAGACTGATCGGATAAACAACATGGCCGACATGCAGCCATCTTTGATTTTGATATTGAAAGTTTGTTATCGCAATTTCTCAAGAAGTGCTAGAGGGATCTTTCTCAAATTTTATATGTAGGCAGCCATCTTGGATTTTGATAGTGAAAGTTTGTTATCGCTATTTCTCAAGAAGTACCAAAGGGATCTTTCTCAAATTTTATATGTAGGTTCCCCCTGGTCCTGAACTGTGCAGGGCAACTTTTGAGACTAATCGGATAAACAACATGGCGGACAGGCAGCCATCTTGGATTTTGATAGTAAAAGTTTGTTATCGCTATTTCTCAAGAAGTACTAGAGGGATCTTTCCTTAATTTTATATGTAGGTTCCCCTTGGTCCTTCGCTGTGCAATGCAACTTTTGAGACTGATCGGATAAACAACATGGCCGACAGGCAGCCATCTTTGATTTTGATATTGAAAGTTTGTTATCGCTATTTCTCGGGAAGTGTTAGAGGGATCTTTCTCAAATTTTATATGTAGGTTCCCCTTGGTCCTTATCTGTGCAGGGCAATTTTAGAGACTAATCGGATAAACAACATGGCCAGGCAGCCATCTTGGATTTTGATAGTGAAAGTTTGTTATCGCTATTTCTCGGGAAGTACGGGAGGGATCTTTCTCAAATTTTAAATGTAGGTTCCCCTTGATCCCTCGTTGTGTATGTGATATTTTGAGACTGATCATAAAAACAAAATGGATTAAAAGAAGAACTAAACAGATTTTTCTCATATTGCAATGATCGATTCTATTTCTTTCTCATTAAGAACTGTACTAGAGAAATATGTGAAATGACAAGCTCACTTTGAAGGTTGGCTTTCATACAGATCAGTATTAAGTTTAGATCAAAAGTTACCTCAAGGTGCATTTACTGTTAACATGACTTGATCAAACAGATTAGAGGAAAAAGAGAAAAAATCGAACTGACAAAGAACTAATGAAGATGGTACAAAGGTGGGCGCCAAGATCCCTCTGGGATCTCTTGTTAACTCTTTAGTACACATCTTCATTCTTATGTCTTCCTTAAAATATTGTATAAGATCGAAGTAAAATTGCAGAGTTTTTTTCAAGTCATGTGTATGTGTAGATAAATGATAAAATGCATTAACCTCTGAAGTATAATGAGTTTCCTAAGATCAATGGATAGAAAACAGATAACTATAATGTATTCACTTTATCATGAAGATCTAGGCTTCTGCGACGTGTTTGTACTTTTGCATCTGCCGTGTAGTAAAATAAATGATGATCTAATAGTACAGTAACACTGTAATTATCTAAACTCTTCAAGAATGTCATTACAATATATTAAGTCGTTTGCGTCATTCTGGAGAAGTTCTAATGGTGTTTTTATCTATAGCGCGTAAAGGTACGTTTATCTAAAATTCTTTTTAAGAAATAACTTCATGTAACTATAGCAATTTCAAAAACGTTTATATGTATACGACACAAGCTCACCAAGAGCCGTCGGTAGGTGGCACTATAGTCGAGACCAGTAGCGCCACCACATTTAGTATACAAAGCGTAGATGTGTATATAATTATGTTGGACTCTTACATTTGTAAATTAACTCTTTTTAATTAAAATACATATATATATATATATATGCCTCCTTGTGATAGAGCGGATTTGATGCCGACGTAAGAGTACTTCCTCGCTGAGTTTACAGTACTCTATCCGGTCACATTACATTATATGTATACTGACAACTGGTAAGCCAGTCCTTACTGCTATCAGTTTTAAGCTAAAAACGTAAGGTACATTTAAGCATTGAACTGTTTTTGTATGGTATTTATGATCTATTTGAATGACACAGCTTTGCAAGCAAACAACATAATGCGCGCTAGATCATTAATACATGTACCATACAAAAACAGTTTAATACTTATATTTACGTTTTCTCTGCCTCTTACGTTCTTTTTTAACTTATAATTTATATTTAAAATTAAAAATGTCCGCCTTATCAACAGTCCACACAATTTCGTTCAATAGTTTGAACAGCGTATTGTCGCGTGCTGACTGGCAAACAAAGTAGTACTTTGAAATTTTAACAAACACTTCAATTTTATTCCACAATTCAGTATCAATACAATTGCGTATGATATGTATATAGGGTGATTTAAGTTTATCAATAGAACTCTGAGCTGAAAGTTAGATTTTAAATTGTTTCGATTTTCCCCCGGAACAAATTTCGCGTATGGGCAAATACGGTGAACACCGTAAATCCGACCTTGCCCTCCACGAGGGAGTTATTTTTGGAAGTTTATTCGAACATTTCTCTTTGTGAAGAATCCAGGCGTGAATTTATTTGTTGATTGTATGGGAACCTGACAACAGTCGGTAGATTCTATAACAGCCTCGTTATTTGACCTGTCGTCAGAATTAAACTGAGGAACCGTAGATGCGAGACGCGTGAAACTGATAGCGTTTGAAGTGAGTGATCTTGCGACGGAGCACAGGTTCGTTACAAATGTCTGAAATGTTTATGTGTGCTGTGACTCATATCAGTAGGTCTGTAACATATGTGTCAGTAGGTCTATAGAATATGTGTATTTCAGACATTTGTAACGAACCCCTAGGCCTTTTGACCAGTGCAGTGTAACACACGATATTTCTGATAAATTGCATGAGCGTTAAAATTGTTTCCATTGCCGGCATTGGTGATTTCAACCGATGTGCATTTTGTACGATATTGCAGACCTTGGTCTTGTTTTCGTTGTAATAAAAGTGTTTTTTATTTTATTTTTTATTTTGCACATAAATTTGCAATGACATTGTCAAATCTTACAATGCCCGACGATATTTCAGCAGCCGTCATGTTTATTTATATTGGATATTGTAGTTCCGGTCAGTGATGTATTAATACGCTAAGAATGGTGTCTCGTGATGCATGGTAGTTAAAGTCCCATCAACGACACAGCTTTCAAAGAGGCTATACAGTGACAATGCCAAGCAAATGTAAATATAATAAACTAAGTACCAATGTTAAGGGCTTTTGTTTGTCTCGGTTAGAAGATATTCGCTTTGGCAACCGCACAACAACAACAACGCAAAAGGGAGGTATTGTCAAGCGAGGCGTAAGGGAACGAAAAATGTAGTTAAAAGGAGAATATTTACATGTCTCCCTTCTTCGGCTTAGTAAGATCTGACTGCGTATAAATTAGCGTATACGCAGTGAAAAAAGGCTCGGCGGATCGGTACTTGTTTAAAATATGGCGCCGTTCACGCTTCAGCGAAATAACAGTCCAATGACAACCAATGCTTGGATCATTCACCATCTAGATACATAGAACATATTCGGGATCCATTATGTCTTATTATACAACAAAAGAATGCTGACAAACTTCCATGGATACACATTCAAATTTCTTTGGTGGTAACGTCAACAATGGCGGCTTCGTTCTGACCGCGTCACTCCGTGAGCAGTGTATCAATGCGCGTACCTGACAACCGTTGTAGATGAATATAAAGTTCGAAGTGCTTCTCGCATTGTTTAATTTAAAATTTAAAAACTATGAAAGTAAAGAAAATAGTTTTGTTCCCTGCGTGTTTTCTAAATTTACTCATTCGTGTATATCGATGTAGATTCACTGAAACTATATTGCCCTAGCAACCACGGCTACTGTTGTTACCATCGTGGCAACCCGTTTCGACTTTTTGTCTACGTAATGTAGCATTTTAACATATTTTTAATGTAAATACATATTGTGCATAAGGATTGACCTTCATTTTGACGGCGTATACGGTAGTATGAACAAGAAATTTGCATGCTGTACAAAGAAGTAATTTCAAATTGAAAATATTGATTAAAAGATGCTTATATACCAATAAAATATTAGTTTTAGTTTGTAAATAATGACGAAAATGTAACGTTCTAAATTGATGCGCCATGCGACGTTATTGATTTTCAATTTTTGTATGTGATTTTTCACAATTCTACTTTTTCACAACTCATGGTAGTTTGGAAAAGAATATTCATTCAGAACGACAATTGACTCTTAAATATTCCAAAGATATGCCATGTTCTGCTAAATACTTTTTTTTCGTCTCCAAATACAATGTTTAAGCCAAAACTGGTAGGGGTGTCCCGATTTGGGTACAGCTACACCTTACATTACGTAACCATGACTATATTTCAGGTTCTATTTATAGAACCACGCGCCGGGGTCCCCACATTAGTCGCCTCTTACTACACGCAGTGGATGACAGTAGGTATGTTCTTTTCTAAACCTTAAAGGCTGTGTTTTGGAGGAAAACGATTTGTCAGTTTGACAATCACTGGAATTAAATGCATGGACAATTGTATTGCTATTGCAGATAATTTTACACATTTTCAGTCTGGCAGCAAATGTAGAGCACAGAACATAATAAACATATAAGTATCTTAACACGGTCAAGTAGATAGTAGATATTTCACGTTTGTGAGCTGAAATTCCTTTTTATTCTTTTTTGTGCCGTTTTATTACTTTAAATCGATCTAAAACGGATTATTATATTTGAAATGCCCTTTTAAATTCAGAAACTACAATTTAGTGCCATCTAAAGTAAACACACAGTAACCATAGGCACTTTCCCTGAAATGTTTATACATGTATTTGCTTAATATACAATATATAAGGTAAGGTAGATTCTGACGTAAGCGCCCTCTGTAGAGACCCTGACCTACATGTAGTTCGATTTCTAATAAACGGGTGTTTTATGTGTATTGGGATAAATAACCTGCGGCTTTGAGACTATTCCTAACGAGCTTGACGTGCCCTAAAGCGGGCAGGAAATTAATGATATCTCTGGAAATGGAAACCCGGACGTCTCCGCGGAAGACAAGAGAACTTAACACGCCGTGGCACCAGTTAATCCCTAGATGTATCAGAATGTCCAAAATTGTCAGTTTTACACAATATCCGGGTCTTGTAACACGGCATCAGTGTGAAGAAAGGACGGAGTTGGAAACTGTATTGGATCCAATATAGATTAGATGTCACCTCAACCACACATTGTAAGATAGGTAGTTAAGGATCCCTGCCCCACTGCACTCTATATTTTCCTATAAATATACAGTAACCTCCATTTAACTTCCGTAGCACAGTTGGGCCAGCATAGTTCCGTTAACCAGGTAGCTCAATCCGTTAGAGCAATAAGTGTTACTACATGTACAGTCTAAGCTTCAGGGTTCAATTCTCAGTCTAGCCGACGCTAAATTTTTGCATTCAGAACACTAACGTTTAATACTTCTCGTTCATTTTATATTTATCATTTGTTCATTTAAGTCCCGTAAGGTATGGGTTTTTTTTCGAACGTGTTTTATTAAAGCTAGAGTTATGGCGGAAAAAATAGTTTCCTATGCGTAGTTGCAGTTTTTGGCAGTGGTACAGGGATATTTAAACAATACATATTTTCAGTGGTACAGGGATCCTTAAGCGCTGAACAAGCTTAAGGACCCTCATATCACTGCCAAAATCAGTAACTAAGCATAGGAAAAAAAAATCAGCATTTCTTTCCCTCGGGCTAAGATTTCGCTGTCTACATCACACAGGTGTCGTATGTATATATTGAATTAATATCGCAAGGGTGTCCAAATTAGGATGCGGATTTCCGCACCTCAGACAGGGATATCCCACGTGATACCCAGTTCTACATTTTTCTATCTCGTCTAATCTGTCTGGCACCTTTAAGCAGCATTTCTCGCAGGACGGACTTCATTGTTTCCGCGGAAGCATTAAAACGAAACTTTAGAGGTGGAGAGGCCATATTCATTTGAGGCCCCGGACGGGATATATACTTGTAGACTTTAACGAATTTGAGTAGTTTATCGAACTAAAAGGTGTGAAAAAAAGAATTACCTTCGCTGAGCGAAATCAGTTAACTTAGTCTCGAGCTTATGTTCTGTAATATCAGGTACATTTATATCTAACTAATCTTACATGCGTAAAGTCTAAAAAAAACAACATGAAAAAATGACGTTCTTGGCCACATGACGTTATTCTACGGTAAAAGACTAGACACAGACAAGCTCGATACAAGTTAATGTTATCGCTTAGTTTTTCCTGATTTGTTTTGATCAACATCGATTGGTTTATACAATACTGAATCGCCTCCCTATAGTATGGTAATCTATAAGATTGATATGGAAGGGCGACGGTAAGATGTACAGATGAAGACCTGAATGAATTAGGGTTCTATCAATAAATGAGAAAACGTAAGTTGTACATCAAAGTTTGTGCCAATGGCTGTCTGTGCCTCAGCGGTCTATAAAACACACTCAAACAGTTTGTACTGAGAATTGTCTAGGGGATCACATCCAGAAACGGTATTTATCTTGCTTCTCTAGATCTGTTTCCGTCCGTGTATGATTGAACTGTCTACGGCAAGATATGATGAAAGGAATTTCTTTCACCCACACTTAGCTGGTGCGTTGTCGTATTTGCTAGGAAAACGATTTATAGAACCGTCACCGCCTTTAGTTCATATAGCGATGACGCCGATTGAAAGCTGTGAGCTTCTTGCAATTGTGACGCGTTTGAATATATGTTAGGTGCACTATGTGCATCACCAATATTCAAGGTTTATTATATATATCTAGTATTCTGATCTGAAATCCACCGTTGCTCCCTTCAATATCTGTCGTAGGTTAGCGCGGCTAATATGGTCTTTTTTCACACCTGAACCTAGTCTCGTTCAACCAGACTCTTGTTGCCCGCGCAAGCTACCCCGAATTACAAGTGATCAAACGTCCGGTTGAACGAGACTGAGTGATTCATCGCCTTTCTAATGCGTACTAACAGTGACAATTCTACATGTAATACAGGGGCTATACGGTTCTGGGTACTTCCATTTCAATTTTCAGCTCTTACAGGATATATTTCAGATGCTTGTAGCAGTTTCAGATACGTGCAGCAGGAAAGAGAGTCGTGTGCCTCTACCGGGGATTAATCATTAATTATATTATGCAAAAAAACTATTTTAGCTGTGTCCAATTATTTTTGAAAAATATCTCAATTTCTTTGTCCCCTGTCTTAACTACAAATCTTTCTTGTCATATGTATATTTAAGTAGCTCCAACATTGCGTGATATGTATTGTAATCCATTAATTTCTGTCAAAGAGGACTTTAATAAGTTGGTAAATCTGTTATTAGCAATACAATTATGTTTGAATAAAAACCGGGGATTAAACCCGCGATCCCAGACTTCCTAGTGTGATGTTCTACCACTGAGCTAAAGGGAAATTCCCTCTAGCGCGAAGCTAGAAGGTGACTGTAATCCTATGCATTAACAAATATTTATGTAATCCAGGCGAAGTACACCTCTATACTTGATTACCTATCTTACCTATAGCTAGTATCGTTTCTCGCCGATAGACATCACACAAGTGATATTCAGAAGCGAGGCTTAGCAGAGAGTTAGAAATTCCAGTCTAATGGAAATCACGTGCTTTCTCGCGTTGTTTCGTATAATTTCGTTAGGGGAGATGATACTGGCACAATATCTCAGGGAGTTAGAAAAGCTACGGCAGACATTCCAATCCATGGGAAATCCCGTGCTTTCTCGCGTTGTTTCGTATATACTCTCTTAAGGGGAGATGACACTGGCACATGGTATCAAATCTCAATGTGACACGAACTAATATAACAGTCGTGGAATCGACAATGTCTGACACGAAAAGATAAGCCAGGGTGTATTTATATATGCTGTGTTGTATTACTGTACGGTGTAAGGTTACCTAAGTATGACGATATTGCAGTGAGCATGAATAATCGATAATTTTAAAATATATTTGTGTACTTTGCCGTGTCATTTTACATTGAAAGGCCAAGCCATAAAATATGTGGTTCTTATTACAATAGTCGTATTCGTAAAGCTACATCTATGACAGATATGTGGACATTTACATAAAGTTGTTCTGACAATAAATAAACGAGTAAATAAAAACCAATCAACAGCATTGTCTGAACGAAAATACGAAAGATATGGTAATTGAAAACGATTTACTATTTTGTTTGGCCTAAGTTTTTAAATGATTTTTAGCAATCTGAAAGTATTTTCATCACTATAGATATCAGAACATTCAGTTGATTTGGTATTGAATATCATCAGTAGAATATATATTGTACATAAGTTGTAGAAATAGACACGGTCGTTATTTTTGTCCGTTAAATAGTTTAATAACGTAATAGGCTTCCTCCTATTTGAACTGTGAGAGTTGTTGACGTGTTTCCAGCACAGAAACTCGACTGGCGTGAAGTCCTCGCCAGAGGTTACTGGTTACGACTTATATATATTACATCATTAAAATCACTACCCGTTAGAATAAGATATAACACCTGGGATTAGTTGGTATCGTTTTCCATGCCTCCTGCCACGGAATTAGTGAGTGTGATTTCACAAGGGATGATATAATTAAATGCAAGTAGTCGTTCTAATTCAGGATCCACTCTCGCTTTAGATCGAAGCCATTTTCCCCCCGTATTTCATTTTATTTTGACGAAAAATTATAAAGATAATTCAGTGCATACAAACACTCAAAACGAGTTTGCGTTTCAGAGTCGTGGATCCAAGGTCAATGTTGATGTTACTTAAAATAGAGAAGCATTTTATCATCGCTCTGCAAGCTACATGTTCTTGGAATCAAAATATGTCCAGCGTTTCCTCGACAAAAAGGAGCGCGGTGAGTGGAGACGTTCATGCCTAATTTATATTGCCTAAGTATGATTACATGTATGGTTATTTTGCAATCTTTGATTACCTAAATATTTGGATTATGTAAAAATAATTTCTAAATAACACAAAATGCTAGATTACAATATTGATCCTGATCATAGCTTGCGTCATCAATGTCCGCCATTTTAACGGCGTCTGACCCTTGGTATAACACATTATAGTTCATCAATTGCGATAATCATCAATTCCATATCTTGTCATATGTATTGATGATGCGTAGGCGACGAACAACGCAAATAATAAGCTTTATGCAACTGTCCCCTTCGCGACCCCGGAAAGTGTGTGGGAGCTAACAAACAGAAATCTATAGAGGTTGCTATATACCGTATGATTTCCTTGTTTCGCAGTGAATGGCCACCATTGTCGTAACGCCCGCTTAACGTTTTCTAAGCGGAAATAAATAACGAAAAAATATGCCAAATACGAGATATTAGTAGCAATTTAACGATCGTACATCCGTAGTTGTTTCATTAGCTAAGGAGATAGTCAGTTGTGTCGGACGAACATAAGTGTACCACAAAACGGGACACCTTTCTGTTAAATATTGGTTTATTTCATTCCGTGGTATTAATTACAAAAAAGTTTGTTCATTTTATAAAGAGATATTATTCACTTTTTTGTTATAAGTTGATATTTCCGGTTGTGTTTCAACTCTTTATGGACGTGTGAATGTATGAATGTATGGACGTGTGAATGTGTGAATGTATGAACGTGTGAATGTGTAAATGTATGGACGAGTGAATGTGTGAATGTATGGACGTGTGAATGTATGAATGTATGGACGTGTGAATGTGTGAATGTATGAACGTGTGAATGTGTGAATGTATGGACGAGTGAATGTGTGAATGTATGGACGTGTGAATGTATGAATGTATGGACGTGTGAATGTGTGAATGTATGGACGTGTCAATGTGTGAATGTATGGACATGTGAATGTGTGAATGTATGAACGTGTGAATGTGTGAATGTGTGAATGTATGGACGTGTCAATGTCTGAATGTATGGACGTGTGAATGTGTCAATGTATGGACGTGTCAATGTATTTACGTGTCAATGTGTGAATGTATGTACGTGTCAATGTGTGAATGTATGGACGTGTCAATGTGTGAATGTATGGACACGTCAATGTGTGTATGTATGGACGTGTCAATGTGTGTACGTGTCAATGTATGGACGTGTCAATGTATGGAAGTGTCAATGTGTCAATGTATGGAAGTGTCAATGTATTTACGTGTCAATGTGTGAATGTATGGACGTGTGAATGTATGGACGTGTCAATGTATGGAAGTGTCAAGGTGTCAATGTATGGACGTGTCAATGTATTTACGTGTCAATGTGTGACTGTATGTACGTGTCAATGTGTGAATGTATGTACGTGTCAATGTGTGAATGTATGTACGTGTCAATGTGTGAATGTATGTACGTGTCAATGTGTGAATGTATGTACGTGTCAATGTGTGAATGTATGGACGTGTCAATGTATGGACGAGTGAATGTGTGAATGTATGGACGTGTGAATGTATGGACGTGTGAATATGTGAATGTATGGACGTGTGAATGTGTCAATGTATGGACGTGTCAATGTATGGACGTGTGAATGTGTCAATGTATGGACGTGTGAATGTATGGACATGTCAATGTGTGAATGTATGGACGTGTCAATGTATGGACGTGTGAATGTGTGAATGTATGGACGTGTGAATGTGTGAATATATGGACGTGTGAATGTGTGAATGTATGGACGTGTCAATGTGAGAATGTATGGACGTGTCAATTAATGTACGTGTCAATGTGTGAATGTATGTACGTGTCAATGTGTGAATGTATGGACGTGTCAATGTGAGAATGTATGGACGTGTCAATTAATGTACGTGTCAATGTGTGAATGTATGGACGTGTCAATGTATGTATGTGTTAATGTGTGAATGTATGTACGTGTCAATTTATGAATGCATGGACGTGTGAATGTGTGAATGTATGGACGTGTCAATGTGTGAATGTATGGACGTGTCAATGTGTGAATGTATGGACGTGTCAATGTGTGAATGTATGGACGTGTCAATGTGTGAATGTATGGACGTGTCAATGTGTGAATGTATGGACGTGTCAATGTGTGAATGTATGGACGTGTCAATGTGTGAATGTATGGACGTGTCAATGTGTGAATGTATGGACGTGTCAATGTGTGAATGTATGAACGTGTCAATGTGTGAATGTATGGACGTGTCAGTGTGTGAATGTATGGACGTGTCAATGTGTGAATGTATGGACGTGTCAATGTATGGACGTGTCAATGTGTGAATGTATGGACGTGTCAATGTGTGGATGTATGGACGTGTCAATGTGTGAATGTATGGCCGTGTCAATGTATGGACGTGTCAATGTGTTAATGTATGGACGTGTCAATGTGTGAATGTATGAACTTGTCAATGTGTGAATGTATGGACGTGTCAATGTATGGACGTGTCAATGTGTGAATGTATGGACGTGTGAATGTGTGAATGTATGGACGTGTCAGTGTGTGAATGTATGGACGTGTCAATGTGTGAATGTATGCACGTGTCAATGTGTGTACTTGTCAATGTGTGTACCTGTCGATGTATGGTCGTGTCAATGTGTGAATGTATGGACGTGTTTATGTGTGAATGTATGGACGTGTCAATGTGTGTACGTGTCAATGTATGGTCGTGTCAATGTGTGAATGTATGGACGTGTGAATGTGTGAATGTATGAACGTGTGAATGTGTGAATGTATGGACGAGTGAATATGTGAATGTATGGACGTGTGAATGTATGAATGTATGGACGTGTGAATGTGTGAATGTATGGACGTGTCAAAGTGTGAATGTATGGACGTGTGAATGTGTGAATGTATGGACGTGTCAATGTGTGAATGTATGGACGTGTCAATATGTGTACGTGTCAATGTGTGAGTGTATGGACGTGTCAATGTATGTACGTGTCAATGTGTGAATGTATGGACGTGTCAATGTGTTAATGTATGGACGTCTCAATGTGTGAATGTATGCATGTGAACTTGCCAATGCTCTTTTATTTAGTATGGTAATTCTTACTGGGGCTCTCTACCAGGTGTAACTGCAACCCTGTAATTCAAGAGATACTTTCATATTTTGGCTAATTGTAGGGGAAACACGATCAATATAAACAGAAAATTACACAATGTCGTATTTCAAATATTTTAGAGTCAATGATGGTTCTGATTAAATTTCATCTCCAAGTTAACATTAGTTTTGAAAAAAATAAGCTTCTGAAAAGAAAATGGCATGTAGATAACGTAAAGTTTACGGAATTATTTCTAACCTTAAAATGTCCGTACCAATGGAAAGTTAAGATCTTCTAAATTGCCGAAATAAATTTTGACAGTTTTTGGTTTTTATTTCCTAAATGAAATAATGACAAAATTCAGCGGTCGCTCCTCTTTAAAAAAGCAGTTTCGTGTCATTAAAGGTTAAATGTTCTTTATGAACAGAACGATCTCTCTTAGTAAATCAAATATTTGAATTGTCGAAGCAATGACAGATTATTTTTTCTGATATTAAAAACTTAGTCAATAAATGATGCCTCTGTTGTGACTTTGATGGAGTGATTATATCATCAATCAATACTAATATTTGTTCATTCGATCAATAACTGCAACTGTCGATCCAGTTAAAAAAATCCATTTTTTATGATCCCTGAAAAATTGTCGTTCCTTCGAATTCTTTGACCATGCCATTCCTTTTGACTCACTTAGGATAGCTCATGAAACTTAAAGGATATAAAAAGAATGACAAGGCGGTGTGAGATGTTCCAATTTAAGGTATGTACACTTAAGGTCAAGGTCCCAATGAGGTCATATCCATTGTTCGAATGCTAACGCTTGACTCCTTAAAGATATCTCAATGAACTTTAAGGACTATTGGTAGGATGGCAAACACAACAGTGGAGTCCACAGACCTACGGTCAAGGTCTAATTGAAATCAAACGTCAAATTCATTGTCCGATGGCTAAATTGAATTGTACGAGGATTAAATGTCAGATGAGGTCAGATGTCAAATTCATAGTCAAGGCAATCAATTATGACGTGGCAAGGATATCTCAATGTATTTATTTTTGGCTAAATGTAGGTTGGAAAGGGTTGCAAGATTGGGTCTGTACGCCCAATATCATGGTCACATTGAGTTCAAACGTCAAACACAGTGTCCGGGCCATACCCTCTTAATTGCTGGAGATAGCTCATGGAATTTAAGGGATATATGCAGGATGGAACTTTGATGTGTCTTGGTGACCTTTTCGGGGAGCAAAATCTAATAATTAGAGATTGTTCTAGTTGATTTTTTTTTAAATAAAAAAAGACATGCATGTCTGTTTGAGTATTTCTATTTTTATTCATTTTGGAAATTTTCGGAACAACAAGCGTTAAGTCTTGAAGGTATCGATATATGGGTCTAAATGCATTCATTGCAGTATTTCAGGGTTTTGGAAGACTGCAGGCGATTCAAGACCATGACCCAATTAAAGTTCGGATTTTCGCTCTCGTGTTTGAGTCTACACCAACGTTTAAGATTTTACTATTGTTAAAACCGTAACTTTCCCCCCCAAGAAATCTCGTATTTATTAAAATATAATCTCATTATAATTACCGATAGAATAATTTTTAAAAATTGACATAAATATCATTCACAATTCTGTGTGAACGTATTTCCCAACAACATCCGGGCCTTTCAAACCTCTGCTTGTGAATCACGTAACACGCGGACGACACAGTGAATTTTACTCCACACGTAACACATTCTTGTCACTTTGAATTTACGCAATTCATCTCAAGCAAGATTTCACACTTGATAGTTGGATTTAAATATGCACACAGGGGGGTACCAATGGGAGAATTTGGAGTAACACAATATGCAAGTTAAAACGTCAAACATATTTCTCATTCATAAAGATGATTGAGTTGTTATCAAGAAGATGCTATTGATTCAGAATAAATAGATGTACTTGTATTCCAAAGGAGGAAGGTGACTAAAGTGTGAATTTACCTTCCCGCCTCGGCTTGATAGACATTTTTGCATAATCTGGTACAGCTGGTCAGTTCTTCACGTCCGGGTAATAAGTTATTATAGCAAAAATAATAACTTTCATTTTGAACCTCGGACAATCAGAAGCTGTGAAACACCGCTTTACCTATAGCACTGCTCGGCAAATATTTGTTTACCGTTAGGTCAACATAGAATTAAGATCTGTCCGATAACCAATTGGACCCAAATCCCTCTGGGGCTGACCTCGAACACGATCTCAATACACATCGCTATGTAATGAACGTCAAGACCCGGATGTTGCGGGAAGTTTGTTATCTTGAAGATGCGGTAACTGACATTTTCAAAATGTCTGGAATAAAACAATGTTTATTTTATTTTGTTTCATTTATTAAGGTTGCACTTTTTAATCCAAACAAAAACTGTCTGTTATTTGTATATTAGTTTCAACGTGATTAAGAAATGCTACATTTATATTTGAAATACTGATTTCTGTGTCAGCAAGCTAATAAGGTTTCCAGCTAAATAGTCAGGATTTGAGCTCGTTTGTTGGTCCCGGCTGTACCAAAGATTAATCTCTTGTCTCCTGTCGAACGACAGTAAAAATCATATTAGACGGACAACAATGAAATAGCAATCGTTGACCGTAATTACCAGTTATAGTGATGAAACGATTGCTTTGCCCGTCCATCTATCTCGGCCGCAGTGCTTAATGATGCTATCATATTTGGTTGCCAAGCTCGTCAATATCTATTTCTGTGGTCACTAAAACGTTTGTAACGTTTGAGTTTATCATAACAGTGGAATAGGATGCTGAACATTCTGTTGTTCATGATTCGTGTTGTTAAAATGAGCCTTTACCCGTCGTCAGTCTCCATTATCGATCGTTACCATAGATAAAGCCCATGTAGAAGTTCGTATTTGTTAGGTTTTATAACGATGATACTGATTGAGAAAATCTGCTCGACTTTATTTGCATACAGAATAATTTGCGTTTCTGTTGATAGAGAGCGGCTCAAAGGTCGATAAATGCAAAAAAAAGGTCTTCCGGTTTACCTATTTCATGTTTAATTCAATAACCAGTAAGCTGGGACAAACGGAAATCCTGCGATTGTTCTTGGAATATACTTTCTTTAGAATCAGCGGGTTATTGTGTGGCTAGAATTATATAAACCTGAATTTACATATAATCATTAACTTATATGTCCAAGGGTTTTGTTATATATATATATATATTGATATTTTTTCTCTGCATGCTTCCATTGCAATGCATTGAGACGGTAAATGTTGTTATGAGACTATAACACCATTTGCCTTTGTAAAGTCATCAATCTCTATTGTGACGTCATCAATTTCATTGTTCTAAAGACTTAATTTGCTGTTCAAAGAACTGTTCGAAATAACTAAAAAATAAAGATGATGAATCTTTCAGCAGATATTGTTATGGTCCTATAACTCACATTTCTATTGCTGACAAATTTACATAAAACCCAGCCAGGCTTTATTAAGTTTGCCATCAATAGCAATGTGTGTTATAAGGCTATAACAACATTTGCTAACATTCATTACTTGAATAACATGCATGAGAATGTGGACCATCAGCCAATCGACTTTTTCATGAAGCTCAGATACAATAATTTTGAATATCACCAAACATTCCTTTGAATGTGTATGCATATATTATTCCTGATTTCTCGAAAGCCTAAATGAGATTGTATAGTACATGTGCCGAGAACGAAGGTGCACATGCGTAGATGAATCGTTTCAAAGTTTGAAGGTTCAGACAATTTCTTGAAGCAATAATTTTGGAAATAGTTTTAAAAAATGTACATATTTTCACTGACAGATTGAAGGGAATCGTTTCCACAATCTTGCGTCGTCGATTTTCGTGTACATTGAGTTCTTTCATTAGTAATAGAATGCTAAATAGCTAAGATTGTCCAATGTATTTACAGGAAAACCCCATTGTATGTGTTACAGGAACGGACGATAAAATGGCAGTAACAATTCATTAAAAGTCAGAAAGATCCTACAAATTAACAAACGAATTCGATATAATGTCATAAATAAACAATAAACACACACCTGATACAACGATTGAAACTTCACAATCATAGATAAAAGCCAGATACATGTACTGTTAGAAACTTCATTCTAAATGTTGTATACTAGACCTCTAACTGCGTCATAATTGCTATGGTGTGTAATTTTATCGTTGACGTCACTTCCGGAGTAAATCGATATGCTAGCTCAAGAAATTTAACACCAATTCGAATGATGGCCTCCTGTCACCGATGTTTTTCTGTAAGCTGCCAATGCCCTATAGTTGGTAAGTGGATACCTCACAACGGGTGCTTCATGAACCCTCATCAGACAAATGACCAGTAAAGCTTATGTACACATGTTCGACAGTGACAATCGCATCGACAACAATCGATACTGTCATCACGATTGCCACCTCGTACAAATATACATTTTTCACACTCTTTATGGTCGTCTGTCAGATTAAGGTGACGGAGTACAAACTCTAGCTATCGAAACGTCACACATAAACATCTCACTAGTTTTGTTAAATGAACCTGTATATGATATATATTTATCAATCCGTACCAAATATTTCTAAAAATGTAAATCATTAAATTCGTATTAGTAAACACTAGTTAAGAACCTCAGTAATGTTCTCACGTTTGTTATCGAAGGAGACACCCCCATCGTACGTTCATTATAATATTGTTCTTGCCGAGACAACCCCATCGTACGATCATTATAATATTGTTCTTGCCGAGACAACCCTTTTCTTACGATCATTATTATATTTTTCTTACCGAGACAACCCCTATCGAACGATCATTATATTTTTTCTTGCCGAGAGAACCCCTATGGAACGATCATTATTATATTTTACTTGCTGAGACAACCCCTATCGTACGATCATTGTCATATTTTTCTTGCCGAGACAACCCCTATTGTACGATCAATATAATATTGTTATTGCCGAGACAACCCCTTTCGTACGATCCTAATAGTATTTTTTCTTGCCGAGCCAACCCTTTTCTTACGATAATTATTATATTTTTCTTACCGAGACAACCCCTATAGTACGATCATTATATTTTTTTCTTGCCGAGACAACCCCTATCGAACGATCATTATCATATTTTATTTGCTGAGACAAACCCTATTGTACGATCATTGTTATTTTTTCTTGCCGAGACAACCCCTTTCATACGATCACTTTTATATGAAAAAAAATGCCGAGACAACCCGTATCGTACGATCATTGTTATATTTTTCTTGCCGAGACAACCCCGTACGTACGATCATTATTATATTTTTCTTGTCGAGACAAACCCTACCGTACGATACCAAGAGGGTAAGAGTGGGGGATAACTCAAGTAGATTTATAGAGAAGCTACTGTTACAATGTACTAAAATATTACACGGATTTTAATAGTACATGTTGCTAGAAATATCTTTCCATCATGGTCCCATATCTGCAGGTCGGGGTTCAGAAAAGAAAACACATGATGCTACCCACTTCATGATCGTGGGAGGCTGCTAATGTGGTAACCCCCTGCATAATTGGGGATTTGGGTTTGTGTCTTCTGCTCTGTGGACGTAAAAGCGACCAAAATAAATCTGTTGCACCCATTGAAATATTTGAGGTATTTGTGTTATTTTCTACTTCTAATTACCTTTCGTTTCCTTGGCAATGCCTCACTTCTGGCTTTAAAGTTGAGCGTTCGCCCATGGCCAGGTGATCAGGAAGGCAATGGGTTCTGTCCCCAGGCCGGGACATACAAAAATCCTTAAAAATGGTAGTTGTAATTCCCTGATTAACTTTCAGCATTTTGGGTAATGGCAACACTGGTTCGCCTGCTGTCAGGATGTGACCGGCGGATTTTCTGTGCTGGGTGTCTTCGGCATGATATTTCAGCGAGGTAGCACTATAATGTCGGCATCCGCGCTATCACAAGGAGGCATGTAAACACGTGCATACACAACACACACGGAGGCACGTCCATAAATGACCATAGCTTTTGATAGGACGTTAAACCCTTCACAACCATCCATCATTGTGCGGTTTTGGGGACAACTCCATTAGCGAAAACATCTATGAAAATTTGAATACAAATATTAAACCCATACCCAAAATGGTCTATCGTTCGGCTGTTCCAGTAGTTTCATAATTTGGAACAGCCTACAGTTTCACGGCAGCTTTCGTCACAACTGGATAGTTGGTTTCAGTTCTTTGTTTTTTCAAAACAAATTATCAAAACAATAAAAAAAAAAATTGTAATATAAAAAAGGACACATGTATTGTTACAATGTGGTCACATTTTCAAAAATACAATTGAAATAGCCGCGGAGGTATATTATTCTGACTAGATGATTTGGCTGCCATGACGAATTTCTGGTAATACAAGGGTTATGAATTGAAAAGTGTTTAGAACGTCAAACAGCCAGGACATTTCCGGGCATATTTATCACTGCTTTTATTCTACGATCACATTGTTCCAAACTATGCCATTTGTACCAATAACAAATAGATTAATTTTTATTTTAAATAAAAAAGTCATATTTACCTCTTTATTGCTTGACAACAGGTATACAAATAAAACGACAAATAGAAATTTATAAATTTGTAATAGGACGTTGTCAGCGGTTAGCCGGTTTCAAGGTCGGAAGGTTTTGTAACAGTAACGTTATTTGTGATGAAATAGTAAGGTTATTTTCGTGTGTGCCCAGCCGGAGAAACACTTTATGATCAATACAACACACTCAGAAATAGTGAATTGACAACACAGTCTTCGCTCTAATTAGTCGTGAACACATCGTGTTATGTTACCTTACTACAAAAACATTCCCATATGTATCTAATTCACAACAAAGGTTTATTGTTTTCCAAAATACGAATTGTACTCGTCAATAAGTTATGACAATAGCTGACAGCTATAACATAATGTGTGGTCTGGGACGTGGCAAGCTTGTTACGCGAATGCGTGTGTACTGCACCATCACAATTGTCATTATCGAACACGCTATTTTTTTACTCTCAAGTACTTTCATTGGGATATTTTGTTTACCTGACCTTTAAGTCCAAATAAAACTTTGCCATATTGCGGCGTCAATTGTCCGTCTGTCCGTTCGTCCATCTGTCAACCTATTCTTTAAAAAACAACTTCTTAAGAACTCTGACACACCGATTCATGATATTTGGCATTTGCAAAAGAATGTAGCATACTTGGGTAAATGACTTACAGTTTGTTAAAAAGAATGACAAGCATATCATTCCAAAATCGTTTTTGATAAAATTGTTGAAAGCTGCATTTGAATTCTTCTAAAAGAACATTGATTCTTAAGTGATAGTAATTGGTCTGAAGCTGGGCTAGCAGGCTTAAAGGGCCCCACATTATTGAATTTAGCATCCTTTTAACGTTACAGGGGTCAAACCACTAAAAGAGATCGTGTTTTTTCATATTTCATATGGACAAATGTGCAAAAACAACTTCATCTTCTGAATCATAGAGCCAATACCTGTTATTTAATAATATTAGAAGTGAATTTTTGATCTCGTTTAATTCCAACATGTTTCTTCTGAAAATAGTCTACATATCAAAAATAAAAAAGGCATTTTCTAGATAAAAATGTCTTTTTCTTGATCACACATTAACTACAGAATTGATTTTTAGAGATTGCAAGTACAAGTTTTCTCCATTCTTACATTAGTTTACTCCAATCCTGTCTGTAGCTAGTGTTTCTGCTGTTAAAAACAACAACAACACCAATACACGACTGGAAACCGAACACCACGTGCAAAAGATGAATGACAGATATCAACAGCCACGAGTTTTCTGAATGTAATTAGTGTTTTAATTACACTCTACAAACAACATGACGTATTTTCCTGCTGCCGAACCACGTCGGTGAAAAGCCGGTATATCTGGGATTGGAAATGTTCTAGAGTCGAGACTGGGATCAATAGACGTGTGTAGTTGACTTTCTTGGGTAGTAAACTTCTAAATAGTTTCCTCAAAACATCGTATATAAATTCCCGAGAGATCTATATTTAGATTGGATGACGAAATTACACATGTGTAAGCATAGGCGCCATCGTTTGTACATTGTAATACATTTGCTTTTTTTTCATAAACATTTTTGGTCGAATAAACACAGCAAGAAATTCGTAAATAATTTATGAAAATTAAAAATCAATGAGAATTTTCTGCAGTCACTAAAATGGTTCGATTTTCTGATGTATAAAATTTCAAAATTATTGATGATTAACTTAAGATTCCATAGCATTGTTAAGGAGAATTTCCTTAAATTAAGATATATTCCTTAACTTCAATAATGCCTTTTGATGCTTTATGAAAAAAGTAAGTCTGGAATTTTCTTTAAGTTAAGGGCCATTTTTGAAAATGGTGCCTGTTTGCGTAAAAATTCAAAATATTACGTGATACATATACTAAATACAACAAGGCATGTTATCTTGAATATGTGATGCCTATATCTATCTACTTTGGTGCACAGGGACCTGAGAATGTGTTACAGTTGGTATATTTTTGACATATTCTGATCTGTTTAGAGTACAAGTAACATGAGACGTTTAAGGAGTTCTGATCAAATAAGGTAACAGAAATGTCACCCCTAATGACGGTATATGAAGGAATAATGGAAACTTCTCGATGTTTGAAAAATATGCAGAGAGTTGATCTTAACCTTTAAAACGTCTAATGTTACTCTATTACACCTCATGATATGTCCCAAATATACCAACTGTGGCAAATTCCCAAGTCCCTGTGCTCAGACGAAGCACGTGTTGTGAAATGTCTAGATTCGATCTACTGCATACAAGTATGCAAATTTCCTCAAGAAATGTTTGATTGCTGGCAGCGTAGATAACATGTCTGCTCGTCATAAAGCATGTACATAAATGACAGCTGATCGGGATTTTATCGGATTTAAACTTGAAATGAATGCTTTGTATAGTGGAATTTACGATCACGACTTTGTACATTTAAATAAAAATGAACCTGATGGTGATTCGGAAGAACCGATAACCTAAATATTTGGTTTAAGGGAAGGGGGATGCTGGGAGGAGCAGGGGTGGTGGGAGGGGGCAGTGGTGCCTGGTTAAGTATGGGGAGGATGGGAAGTGGTGCCTGGTTAAGGTGTCTGGGTCGCGAGTTTGAGGCCTACGTATATATACGGTTGATGGGTTTCTCCGGCTACTCCGGCTTAGCTTTCTTCCTATACTTGGCACGTTCATAAATTACCATCGCTGTTCATAGGAAGTGAGACGCAAAAACAAACCAAACCAATGGTTTAAGAGGTCGGTTTGAGAAAAAGAATACTCATTTAACAAAGTGCGATGGGATGAACAAGATTCAACCGATGTACCAGTCAAAGATTTAAGTGGTCATTCCTCAGATTTCCAAACAACGTTTACAGTTACAAACTACACAATGTCGACATTACGATATTTACATTTGCTCTGTATTGCCACTACATAAACCTACCAAAATCATCTGTGATTAATGAGACCAACACTAAGTTGGGGTGACGATGACGTCATTGCAATCGTGACGTTATTTTCATAGCATCGGGGATACTTTGGTTGTTTCATTTACTGAAAATCTACCTGATTCGAGAATCTAAATATATTATTTTTCCACAAAACCCCCACAAAACTATTATCACAGCAGTTGCGTTTTTCGAATCATTTTTTTAGATTAAAAACAATTTGGGTCGTAAAAGTGTTCTCCTCGTTGACATTTTATTAAATTACAAACGTACATTGACTTCAAAGTAAAAGTTGATATTTTTCAAAGATGTTGTATCATATTATACCTGAGAGTGAATTTAGAAGGGGTTTACAACCATTGATTATTAACGGATTTTGAATAATTCAGACCTATTTTTAACGCCTGTTTTTTTCGTTTTACGTTAGGAAACCCATGCTTATTTTCGTTTAAACTAAGGAAACCCTGGCTTATTGTCGTTTTATGTCAGAAAACCCTGGGTTCGAGATATAAGATATATGTGTGCGTTTGTTTGTCACGACATGCTTTACTTGCAATATTATCTCCCTAACAAGTTTGCCCTGGGCTTATTACTGGTAACTCATGGTCACTTGCTTAATGAATGGTTGATTGACCTTTTTCTTCTGATGAAAAATCAATCAAAACTCGTTCGTGACTTTATCAGAAGTCCTTGATGTAATATTTCATACCAACATTATACGCTTACATGTACCGGAAGTTAGCATATACATCAATATTGATGGAAGAAATTTGACGTGACCATGAAATGGCAATTTCTTGTCATAAATACGATCTGTTTTATTTTTTCTTTTGTTGTTGGTAATATGGCTTAAAAATGACTTAAATACAAATGGGAGGGATAAAACATTGATCAATGCACCCTAGCGGCGATAAGGAGAGAGTACTCTTACAAACCAAAAAGTGATGCCGATTGTCTGGATGCTGTCCAATTATCGTCCAAAAACGTATCACGTGATGAGCTGAATGAGGTTATATATAGTCTCAGGAGGAAATAGAAAGAAAACAATGGTTCTGGTGTGTTACAAGATTTAAAACGGTCAAAAGTTGCCAACAGTACGCTTACCTATGTAGCTTATAACGTCTGGTCAAAACAGTAACCTCCCCTTACAGACGGAAATCGTTTGGCGGTCGATGAACTTGCATACTGACAGCAATGGCGTTAAGAGTAAGGAGTGCATGGGGACAGGTTTCAAAGATGGTTTGGTAAAGAGTTAATAAAGAGTAAATACGTATGTAGCATTTTCGGGAGCTGTCGAACAGTAAACATATTTCAGTAGTTTATTTTGTGAGCAACCAACTTACGTGACTCCCATAGCTCTCAGCTATAGAGAGAGCGTGCAATATATTGATTCACAACCCGCCATTTAGGTTACCGGACGGTGTAGACATTTGCTGTAGATGTTATGTAAATATTATCTTAAGGCGCATATGAGAGAATTTTAATCTGCTGCTAGTTGGAAGCAATTGTTATGTTGACTGACGGGAGCGCATCTAGCGGCAAAATGTGTATCGTTACAAACGTGATAGAGCAAGGATGGTCACAATCACTCTACGGTTTTAAACCAACTTTAGGTGTTTTGTTATGCAATGTCCAAATATGGACATAAACCCGGAATGTCCAACAATGAATTGTTTACCAACCAACATTCAATGTCGACGATCGCAGTTATGAATCATTATACACGCTCTTGAACATATCATGTGGGACGAATATAACTCTGCATGCACGCAATACCCTTGGTACGAACCGGTGTTCCGAATGTTTGCTATTATAAATTCTGAACCCCCACCCCCGAGAATTCTCAAACTTTCAGTTTTATTTAAATATTGGTTATTCGGATCATGTAATGTGACAGGGTCGAGTGTCATGCTACCGTGTCAGGTTATGATACTGCAGTGAGATAGCACTCTAAAGCAGCCATTGAGTGGTCAGATCATCTTGGACACAGTACATTTGTAGATGGTGCGAGAACGTAAAAATCTCAACAAACATTTTCTATTGATCAAATCTGATTGCTCAATGGTGGGCAATGGTATCGATCCATATACTTTGATAGGTAATTTCAACCAAGTAAGAATAAACTGCCGAATAAAATAATGAATTTGATCGAAACCATTCTGCTACACTGTTTCATACAGTGTTTAAACGTAAAAATCTGATACCTTCCGAGGTTTGCTTCCCAAATGACCAAGTAGAGTATAGTAATGTTACCCACTCTCCGAAATAAGATTTCGAATCAAAGTTATCACGCATTTAAACACTGAAATTAAACCGAACGGAACTGGTTGCAGCGGTGTTATTTTTATTTAATAAAATGACAAAGTATGTCGCTAAATGAAACAAAACGAATGAGAGTATCAAATGCATAACTCTTTATAATGCAAAATAGAACCAACCGTGTTGTAACGAAATAACCATAAACTATCGCGATAGCTTTTTTATTTCTTATATTTCGATTAACAGTACTTCTACAAATTTATTCAAAGTTCAGGAAAACCAAACCTTCTACAGACTATTTGATTGGTGCTACTTGATGGAGTCTCGACTAAGCAACGCAAAGGGTATAATTATGCTATAACAATACCACAAATTGGGAGTAATCCTACTCGAGTTAGATAAGGAACGCTGACCTATACTGAGGGTGTGCTTACACAGTTAATGGTAGGTTCCATTGCTAGATTGATAAGTTGCCAACTCTTATTTATATATATAGACAGAACTGTTAAACTAGTATATGATTACGGTAAAAACCTACTAACGTTATTTCTGCCATTACAGTCATTCATACCAAATTAGGGTTATTGATTGTGCTAATCTCTCATCAGGTATAGATATACCAGAGATGACGGGGACGCCGGTCGCTTATAATTTTTCTTTCCAATACTGCCACTACACATCTTAACTTATAGACTGGCTCGCGCAATGAATAAACATCGTTGCCGGTATAGTTCAAGTGACAGATATCCCCGGTCTATCACATTCTTTCTTCCCCATAAATGCCAAATTACATATGTACCTCTGGGTCAATTAGCACAACAATGGAAATCTTTGCATTCATGACCTTAGTAGAATAAATGAACCAATAATAAAAAAAAATATTAGATCGCCTGTCTTTGAAAATGTTCTCCTTTACATATACAGGGTAATACATGTACAATAATCCATGTCTTTATAACAACATTTTGATCTCGATTTAATTTCTTCACACAATTGCCTGGGCCGTATTTATGAAACAGTTCTCATGCTCAAGCATGGAGTTTGTGCTCAAGCCGAATTTCTTGTGTCCGTTATAAATGAATGAAAACATGTCATTTTGTGAATGATTTGGGAAAACATTGAAGTGACTTAAAGCCGAATACTGATTTCAATGTTTACATTTTACTTTTTGATAGTTTTATATGATTTCGGCCAGTTACAAGAACATAATCGATACTTGAGCATGGGAACGGTTTCATGAACAAGGTCTCAGATGTTTATATATAAACTTCAGTTATTTTATAAGAATTTTGAAACAAGTTTTTCAACTCACCCTAATCACTTTTTGCTACTATCTGAACTACATCAAGACCGTGTTCATCTTGATTTTGTTCAGTTTGTATCATGCATTAATTTTGTTCTTGAATCATAGACTTTTGGTTAATCTCCATCCTGTGAGCGATGTTAAATGTTTTGTGTTTTACAAATGAGATTCACGACATGTGTTGTCTGTATAACTATTCTAGTTTCCGCAGTAATAGTAATCACCACGGATTTAAATTCAAGTTCTAAACGTAAACAAACTATTGTCAATCAGGGAACGCCAAAATAACATTTGTGAGATTAATCTTAGATCGCGATGTCGCGTGCTGGTTCGTTGACGCGTCTTTGTTTAACGTCATCATGTTTCGCATATCGAACCCCGTTTCACACCGTTTTTCCCGATTCGGAAGTTGTTTGAAATTAAGTCCGTTTTTATATCAAATTAAACCTTGGATTTCTCTTAAAGGAAAGCATGCTTTGTATAACCGAATGTAGTTTAAGACCAAACGCGGTTATGAATCAAGAGTTAGGTTACCTTATAACTGTTCATAGTAATTATATCTAAAAATCATTAGCCTAATGACAATCTGAAAATGACCTGCTGTGTGTTCTTCTCTCAATCTCTCGTTTCCTGGTCATCGGTCGGATTTCTGATTAATATCATTGTTTAACGACCGGTGTCATTTCTAATTAAGTTCTTCATCTCCGTTCCGAGGAATGGCACGTGACTTATCTGTTTTAGGTTTCTTTTTGTATCTCACAAACATTCTAATCGTCAACGTCCGTGCTGTGACTGAAGGTCATTACTGAGGAATTATGGGATTCTTACGCCGTGCTATGTCGTCTGCTCGTTTTTATGGCGGGAAGGTTTCGTGCAGCGAAACGGGAGTGAGTGAGTAGTCAAAACTGGTAACTACATGTACGAGGAGTAGTCAACTTGTGTATGTGGCTTGCAATATACAGTTTGTCAATATTTGTAAGATATCAAAAAATATCACAATTAAATTCTGTTAGAAAGTAAGAATTTCTTTCATTTACATTTCTTTATTGATATCCCCACTTATTGATGGGGTGTAGTAATCGCTTTGTCAGTACGTCCGTGTGTATGTCCGTCCGCCTGCAGTAAAAAGTTTGTGTGCAAGATATCTCATAAACCCCTGAACATATCTAATTCATATTTACACCATATTGTGGTAATACCGAGTTCTACAACTCATTACATTTTGGTGGTCAAAAGTCACGTTGAACAATCAAACTTGACAAGTTTAGAAGTGAAAATCTTGTGAAAAAAAGTCTGTAGAGTCCTTCAACAAGTTTAGTTAATATTTACACAAATATCTTGGTAGCATTGATCTCTACACCTTATTAGATTTTGATGGTCATTGGTCAAGTTAAATGATCAAAGGTCAAGCGCAAGGCGTTCGTCCGGTGTAAAAAGAACCCGATGTATAAGATAAACACCTGATAACATTAAGTGTATATTTACACCGCAATATGGTAATATCGAGTTCTACACATGATTAGATCATAGTGGGCATTGGTGAAGTTAAAAGCGTCAAAGGTCAAGGGCAAATAACTTGATTACACTTGACCAGACCAGTTTTGAAGTAAAAGTTTTGTGTACAGACACGTGTCAGCTGTTTGGTGTCCATTGATTATAAATGAGGTTGTACAAATGTACACCATTTCCTTCCATCTGATCTACCTGATCTAACGGATACATGGCCAGCGGATAGGAAGCAGGCGTTATGTGATATCTGGTAGCTAAAGGCCACTTTTGCAATTTGCATAAAGGCTTTTTGTGTTGTTGATTACATTTTTGGGGGATTTCCATCCATAATACTCACACAAGAAGAACACTCGCCCTTAAAACCATGGCTATTATCATGTAACAAGAGAAAGAAAAATGCAACGGCCTGACCGGGATACAAACCCGGGACCCTCAGAACTCTAGACGGTTGCTCTACCAATTGAGCTACCTGGTCGCCGACTATCGACCTAGTCAAATTCTGCTACAATCATAAATGTTTTTCAAGATTTAAAGTTCATCATATACAACTTCAGTAACCATCGAAAAGCTATAATTGTGGCTAAACTACTTTCAGCATCACGGTTTCTCTATAGGTTGATTAACTATCCACGAAAAGAAATTACATGACATCGGTACGGCTAACAGCCCATTGAGATCACATATTGAAGACGGTATCAAAACTCACTCATAATTTCTCAAATATCGTACTTAGTATATTTACCTTTATTTTTTTACTCATAACATAATGTCGTATGATAAAATGCTTTGAAATATCGAAAATCCGTTGGAACGCATGCATCTTAAAACAAAAATCTTCAAAACATCAGTTATTTTTGGCGTGGCAGATGCAGATGACTCGGCACACTTGAACTCTGACCATCGATCCTGTAATAACACTGCTTCACTCGTAACCTCGCCGAACTACAATCTTGATAAGGTTCCGTTACGCAAATTAAGATATCAGGTGTACACGTTATACGTTAAGTTCTGAGATGTGGCTGTACATACGGGGTAAATTGTGCATATACATATATGAGAAAAAAAATTACATTCACAATACCGATATAAAACCCTATTTATATGTATTGATTTTCTAGGCTCGGAGTAAAAAACAATTTCATTATCTTCAGATTAAGCAGAGCGGCGATCTCGAGGCTCACCGGAAACTCGAGAGTAAATAAAAATGGCGGCTATAATCGATGGACGCTGTATCATCAGCTCGCTCTTCTAATGTGATAACTTGCGTTTCATTGGTCTGGCATTGTATACAGTCTAATAAAACCGTTCCATACGTTCAGATCATCAAATATGCGCAATATAGGATCTAGGCCTGACGCTGTTAGATGTAATCTCATTCAAACAACCTTTCGTTGGCTCTGTGATGTGGAGGTTTTATCTAGACGGCTATAGAAACATTTGCCTGACGTTTTATTTGGTTTCCTGATAACAACAAATATTCAGTGAAACACGATAAGAAATGTGTTTGTTCTGCAAGAATACAGTATGTGGGGGTGGAGTGAGAATGCAGCGATAGTTATTAAGACTGTGGGGTCACAGATCTTTTGCAAGATTAATTACCTCCCTTTCTGATGTGTCAACAGAAAAATACCATGCTCGATTTGAAGCCACAATTATCAGCCTACCTCTGGGATTCAAAACCTTTTTAAAACCTTGTCAATTGGTTTCGGTGTTCTTTCTGAAAATTGAAAATCACAGTTTTACAAGCGATTATTTCTGATTAGTTAAAATTCAAACAATTCAATAAAAATATGATGCAAATAAACTTTGGACAGCTATGGCAATTCCGTGCTAGGGTGTTCAAGTCAAACGTATTTTGTTGTTTCATCGAGCGTGTGAAAATCGTACATTCGTTATTTAAGAAATAATCAACATATGCGCTTGTACTGTATTATGGTTGAATCAAAGGTGAGAAAATTCATTGTGGAAAATAACATTTTCGAATTCCCGATATATACATGTACATGTATATACCAACTTATGTTGATTATATCTATTTCATCAGATACATATGTAATTAAATGTACCTTTGTGTCTTCTTCAGTGAAGCTAAGACATCGTGACCTACGTGTAGATAACTCATTTTTTATGTATATATATATAGATGATCTGTTGTGCATGTAAACATTTGTAACGTGATACCTCGTTTTCAATTCACAAACAAACCGATGTCACATCTGATTTCTGAATTTCTAGACGTTAAGCCAGTGGCCTTGTTGTGACAGTTTACTACTGACGCACGTGGAACATTTAGATTTGTACATGCACGCGTTTACCCTCACCCGACAAAGCTTTACAACGTAATTTGTCCAAAACAAGTCACACACATTTACACTTGTATAAATTTGCAATACAGACGAAGCTTTTAGAAGAACTTTGCAGGTGCTTGGTTTGGTAGAAAAATAAAACATGCACCCGCATGTATTATTGTCCAATATTGTATGTTTTTAACCAACGAAAAGCGCCATTATGACAACCATGAGGTAGAGGAATACGTACTAATATATATGTTGAATTGTGCTGATACAAACACCACTTACACGTTTGTCACCAACATTCAGATATCATTTGACTCATTCACCCCTGAAGACACATTTGAACTCTTCCTATTCAAAGGTTGGAATAGTTCATTATGAAATTTCAGGGGTGAATGAGTTAATTAGTCAAATTTGCTTGCTTTTTTTACAAGACCATAACAATATCCCAGTAATCCAGAGGCTATCTATGAAAATGAAGGTGGCTTTATTATCGAGACACCAATTTATAGAAACAAATCTAATGCAGCGATATGTCCACAATACGTTATTTACGTCTGGCTCAATCGATCAAATTTTCCTTCTGTGTTTTTATCTCTAATTTACCGTGAGTTGAACTGGCATATTTCCGGTAGCCATTTCCTTCATATACACATGTTCGTACATAATTCGGAAACGTGCTCGATTAAAAGGAAGATTTTTTCGAACATGCGCCATTTATACTATAAGATAAAAATTCGATATAATGCCCCTCCTTTCGTTTACCGCTTAGCATATCGTGAGTTTATTTCAACATCTTCTCTTTCCCCTTTACCTGAACAATGCCTTTAAATGCACCCCTCGTTATATCGCCAAAACCCGTTTATAATGCCTTAAGGCTACTGGCATTATAATGAGGTTTCACTGTGCTTTCTACGTATCTGGTAAGTGCGCACAATGTACTATTGCAAAACCCCGTCACATTGCCGTATTTGTGATCTCCCTAATTAGCTATCCTATTTCCTATACGTGTAAAAACTGACAGGAGTCAAATTTGATAAAAAATAATTTTACAACAATTGATTATAACGTTATCTATTATATGAACAACGGAATTGGCGGTTAGCACTTTTAAAGATAAAATAACGCTGTAGTAAATATTGTTTGGAAATTGCATTACTTCTTCCCTTAAGAATACCTTATTCGATTATTAGACGAGACTGAAGTTTCAAATATGCCAAGACCGATAACGACACACACCACACGTACTGTACGTACAATGGAATACAATAAACGATCTAGGAGTTTGATTATAAACATCAGAAATAACTAAAACAAAATACACATAGCCTATCGCTTGGTTGTACTCAAAATAATTAAGTTAGGGCAAAACAAAAGATCGATGATTTTCTGTGTTATGTTTTTTTTCTGACAAATATGCATATCAAACCCCAATCAGTGGGCCTGTTTTCATTAAGTTGACGTGTGTTCTAAACGTTGATAATATAAAGCTAATTAATTTGTGTAGGCGTAGTTTCGTACACAACAATGACGTCATAACAAGTGGTTATAGAATTTACAAAATAGATGTTATTTTACAACAACATTATGAAACAAGTTCTTTTAACATACACGTTTGATGGCCCGGATGTAAGTGCAAGAGTGGCATTTATGTTGAAGAATGCCTGCAGAAATCCCTCATGGTTGGGAAAGTGAAGAGTTGTTGGATGGTGGCGCAGTGAATAGCGCACACGCCTTTCGCCAAGACGTTCAGGGTTCGATTTCCTCAGTGAAACGTGAAAAGGTATGGGGTCACCCGCCCAACCACGTGGGTTTTCGCCATGTATTCAGGTTTCCTCCCATATTAAGAGCAACTGCGCGCTTCTATCCGGGCCAACAAGAGCCATTTACAAAAGATGAAAAAATATTTCATAATTGTTGAAAAATTAATAAGGTTTATTTATGATAATTGACCAGACGAATCGAACCTTGGTCGTTTTAATGAACTGCGAGTGCTGTAAGTTCAAAACTGAAAAATGATATAATGAAACAGGATAAAAAAAAATGTCTATTTTTAAAAAAGAAAAGCAATGTGTGTCAAATAAAAATTAAAGACTGGTGTTTTTAATGGGGGCTAATGGTGATGCATGTGTCTGTCCATCTGATTTTCCAAATACGATTCCTCTTAGACACATCAAGTTAAAGCAAAGTAACTTCTAGATCGGTTTCAATTTTTGGTAAAAAAAACTGTAACAAGCAATTAAGATATAAGAATAAACTTATCCGTAGAACTTTGCGAACAAACAAAACCGCCTCCACTCCCCATTTTTTAATTATTGAATGTTTTACAAAAAGATATTTTTGTCGTAGATATTACACTATATATGGACATATTGCTGATCAAAACTCGTTCATTTGAATTTTTTGTTTAACAAGCGTAGCAGTTGATTGAACTGGCCCCCTTGTATCCGGCACTTTTTACAGACAAGCGTTATCCGAGATTAAGGCCAACCCGGATTCATTGCAGTCTTGTAATTGAGTCACGACATCGCTGCGCTTTTTCTATGGCCAATTAGCTGTCGTGTTTTGCTTTAATCCAGTATCTGACAACTGAAACTAATTGACAAAAACGTGACCGGGAATCAAAATTCCTCATTTTGCTGTTTTAACACCTCCGTTACAGTTCATAACAAACAGTCGGCGTCGATCGATAGTCTGAAGGCACCGGTTGCGTTTCCGCCGCTAGTTGTGTTTTCAAATGGTTGAACGACATGTGATGGAGGGCTACATTTTATAACGAGAAATAAACATCAAGTACTTGATCAATGAAACGTTTAATACATTCTGGATATTTTTGTAAAATAAAAACGCTTAATAGACAATGATAATATCCTATTTCTTGGCATTTATTGCCTTTATCTTTTTCAGGTATTGCTAGTTTAATGAGAAGTTTGACATATCTACCCATCTTGATGCTAAGTGAAAGAGCTAACATTATCATGACCAGAACCTATATTACATTGTCTATTCTTGCATTTCATGTTTAATCAATGATAAGCTTGAAACAAGTATGCACCTGATGTGAAATGAAAGCGTTCGGAAGACTATATGGTTAAAACCAATAAGGCACGGTATCAACTGCATCTTATCGTGACCTTCAACACTAAATCTATTTGAAGTTTGACACACAAACGATCCTGAGGTGAAATGAGAGAATTAAATGGAAATATCATTAAATAATAAATCTAAAAAAAAATAACCTTCATCTTCCATATTTTTATTGTAAACGTCGTTATTATGAATTGCGTTCAGAAAAACCAGAGAAAATAACTGCAATACGCAAAGACGGACCGAAATTCATGTATGTACGTCAACTTCTCCTATAATTAACGACTGAGTTCTAATTAAGTTTTAGTTAACGTAATTAGATTGAAAGAAGACAGTTGTTGAAAGTCACAAACAAATATTTGAATAAATCAATGACCGAACTGTTGACAATGCTTGTTTGCATAAATCGTGCTCTCTAATTGGTCGGTTGAGAGTGATAATAACCATAATTAGTATCTGTCACAGTAGAAATTCACCTTAAACCTTTATATTTCACTGGAAAAAATGCAAAAAAATATTTCTGTTTGATAGGTTTTAATAAATACTTTTATTTTTTCAGGTTCGTTTTTTTTGGTTGCGAGTGATATATCAACTGGTGAATTCAACTGATGGAAATACCAGGTAAGACACCGATTTGTTAGAAACCTGTCCAGGACAAATGTTATATCATTGTACCAGTATTTCATTGTACCGTATATGATTTTGAGAAAAAGGGATGTCGGTGTATTTAGATAACGGTGATTCGATTTCCGAGGTCACGATTCTTTGTTCGCAACACAACTATATACATGAGCTATTGTATTTATAAAAGTTCGGCGACTGTTTTCTGTGTTTGGAAAGTATCAGAGCACAGACTGACGGCTTCAATGCAACATGATCGATTCCCAATCTCAACATCTCGGGAAACTCCATCAAAGAACGGAATCATATCCCGCTTTGCCGGAGTTAGCCGTGATCTAACGATTGAATCGATTCCTTGTTTACCACTAAAATCTACCAAAGTTTTCCGACCCTATGCGAAGCTCTTTAGATGCTCTCAATTGTAAATAGGTAAATAGACAATTAGAAAGTTAGGGGGCTGCATGACACAGTTGATAGCGTACCGGCCTATCACCGTATGATTAACGTTTCGGATTCTGCAGACGGCCAGATGTTGTAGTGTCCTTGTGTAAGACACTAAGTAAATAATCAGGTTGTTCATCACCACCTGCCTAGAGTGTAGTATAATACGGTCTGAGTTTGTTACTGCGTTTTATGTGTTGTTGTATTAATATAAACTTTATTTCATTCCAAATTAAGTTGCATTACATCACATAACATACAAAGTACAGAGGAATGGGATCCGGAAACAAGTTGAAATAACTTATATAAATCCGTTTCCGAGAATGTATCTCATTAATTTAGGGCATGATGGTATAGTTACTGAATTCTATGGAAAGAAATATAAACACTTAAAACAGTAGCTTACTTTTAAACGTAGTTCAAGGGATATTTGAAATGAGAGTAAAAGAAAAGGGGTACAGGGTGGGTGGGTG